>NT_176528.1:114579-154120 GCF_000188095.3 Bombus impatiens | reverse complement strand
CTTTTTTTTTTTTTTTTTTTAACAATGTAGGAGAAACGCAGCACAACTTGGAGCGACAAAAAGATCGAAATTTAGAAAATGGAGGCTAACTTATGCAATGAAGTTCGAAAGATGATAAAGTACATACACGAAACCATCTTCGACAGTCATTTGAGCTCGCATCCTCGATTTGCGTAAATTACTGTACGCTATTTGGGACGCCAGAATATTACGCTTGGCTGCATTTGGTGTCAACATTTTTTGCATAAAATTACCGAGATTCTCAGACGGAGCAGAAATATACGACGCACGGTGGCATTTTTCCCAAAGAAGAAACGACCAACCGAACATTTCATTAAGATCTGTGAGTGCATTTTCGAAGCTTTGTTACAACCAGCGGATCAACGAATTATTCGCGTTCTGTCGTTGCGTTACAGAACCGTCGATCAATAAAGCAACCGCTCGAGCGTCGTTCCGCGTTCGCTCTCGTCTTCCACGCTGTGCGTTTCAACCGTTTCAGGTCAAGATCGGATTAATCCGTGCTTTCGTTCTCTCGTTGACACACATATTCAATCCCAGCCAATGAAACTGTATAGAAGCATCTGCGAATGTGGACGTGTTTCGCGTGCAGTCTAAGGATACGCGCGAGGATAGCTTGAACTTTTGTTCTTATTTTTATTTGAGCGTATACATAGGCAATTGCTCATTTCGATGTAAGTTCAACTGATCGTGTTACGAGAAGTTTCACTTTTATTTTCTTTCTATACCACAGCAGTTTGAAATAAGTTTGTTGCACTTTGACTGCAGCTATGAAAATATGTGAAACAGTTTCCAAATTTGTTTGCTAATAATCGCGACGAAGGATGGAGATGTTCAAGAAATCACGTCGATTTTTATAGAATTGCGATTTATGGGAATCTTGAAGGTGTAGAAATGCGTATAATTCACATGATATATGAATGTAACGAGATAAAGTAAAGACAATTTAGAGTCTAAGAGTCTAAGAATTTAAACTCTCTCTAGATAAACTTCTAAGTCTCATTTTGTAGCTTCATAGCAATGAATTATGCGACTTTTCATTAACTACAGAATGTCTCATCCTGTACTATTAATATTCTTTATATATTAGGTTGTCCGAAAAGGTTCTTTCGGTTCATAAGGTGATAATAGATGAACAACAATTTCAGTTTTATATTATTTTATTGAATTAGTTATGATCTATTTCGTTCTATTTCTATTATTATGTTCGTGCATAATATGCATAATAAAATGTTATGCATTTTTTGTTTTATATTATTTTATTGGATTACATATGACCCATTTTGTAGTAATAGAACAAAATGAATGGATCATATATGATTCAATAAAATAATAATATGCACTAAAAAGATAAATTCAATAAAATGTTGTTGAATAAAATATAAATTCAATAAAATAATATAAAACAAAAAACATTGTGCGTCTGTTATTTCCTTCTAAAAAGAAAGAAACTTTTTCGACAGCCTAATATATATAATTTAAGAATATATCATTTGATATAAAAATCAATTCTTCTTCTTAAAACGATGGAGAATTTAGAACGAGCAATTTAGAAAATAATTATCCCTTCATCGTGAAAATTTCCTGCGTTTTTTGGTGTTAAACACAATAAATAAAAGCTTGTAAATTTTTGTAGAAAATAATCTATTGATAACTGCGTTACTTACGATGACGTTTAAGATGTGAAGATGTAAAATTCGTAATGTTATATTTAACCCCTTTATGGCTCGAGTTTCCCGAATTTTCGTGTCTCAACCTAACTGACTTAGGTTAGTTGTAAAAGACCTAATTCTTCTTTTCTTTTCTCTAGAAATACGTCAACATTGAATCGAAATTAGAAATCACAACGATTCGGTCGTGTTTCTCTTAAGCTCAACAAATTTCTCGATGATAGAAAAATCCGATTGGATCGATAATGGTCGAATTTTACCTCATTTTACGCCTTGAAAGGGTTAGAACGCGAAACGTCGAGAAAGTGTCGGAAATTGAGATGCAGGTTCGAACACAATCGCTGGAAAATAATAAATCGTTGAACGAGAATAGCACGAGGAAATGGAGTTGCCAGGGAAGGTAGAGCTTGGTGGCTGGTTGGGTTGTTAGGAGGCTGGTAAAGTAGGACGTGCACCGCCCTTTGGGTCCATGACATCTGTTGCCCTCGATCTTACGAGTATCCCCTTTGCGTTCGTTCCAATCTTTTCTTTTTCTTGCTCTCTAACCCTTCTATTGCGAAGCACACGGGAAACCTTTAGAATTAATTACATCGTGTAGAATTATACTTGACACGACGATGCGCGAATCATTAATTTGTTTGTTGCTTCAAAACCTGCCATATGGCAACTTATTAAATCAATAAACAAATAATCGTGTGCAATATACACGCGTGCTTCGCCTCGATCTTTAACCCTTTCATAGTGAAGCACGTACGAGCTTGTGGAGAAATATAAATTAAAATTTATTCAAATCTATGAACACTAGAGCTATCGATAGTTAACACGAAGCTATTTCTACCAAAACCAGTGAAAATGACTGGTCTTTAAAAAATACGTGAATATTTTTGTATTTATTGATTTATTACTTTCTTACAGAAGCAATTCCATGTTATGTAGTATATTTTTGGTATTGTTAATCCATCTGGAATCCCTAAACGAGGCTTGACACATTTATAAAATTGTAGAACCAGTCGTTTTGACTGGTGTGGTATTTCTAGTGTTAGCATCTAGCGATCTAGCGATCGATCCGGAATTTTCCTGATAACTGATATCGTCATATCGAATGATACGCAGTAAAAATTTTCAAAACGCGTGGCAAGTTGTACAGAACGAGGAAACTGGTTAATTGGGGTTCGATAAACAGATTTCAGGACCCTTTTACACTTTGACTGGTATTGTTGTAAGTAGCCTTGATACGAAATTATTTCCAGTTTGAATACATAAAAAACAAAATAAAATTCATTATATTATTCTTTTATTTATCGTTACGAAAGTCATTACATCAAAAAATATAACATGAAGTAGGAATTTTAAAATAAAATTGTAAAACCAGTCAATTTGACATGGTGTGGTAGTTCTAGTGTTAAGATTTATAATTGTCAGAAATATACACGAATCATTAATGTACCTCCTATTCTTAAATATACCAGATTGGAAGTTAAAGCGTCTGGGAAGATATTAATCAATTGTGCAAATAACTGTATCCAAAATCCACATGTGCTTCTCGCTCTTTTTAACTTTTTCATTGTGAATCTCATACGAGCTTGTGGAAATGTATAAATGAAAATCTATTTAGAACTGTTGAGATTTATAATTGTCACGATGATACACGAATCGTTAATATCTTTGCTATTTCATTCTTCTATTGTATATTCATTCGCTGTCATTAATCAATGAGTACATAAATTATGTCGTAGATTTACACGTAATATACTCCTTGCTCTTTTACCTTTTTATTGGGAGCACACGATAAACTATAAATGGTTTAGATTTATATCTGTCACGACGATACACGAATCATTAATGTGTTTGTTATTTCAAAATCCGCCATATAGGAAGTTGGGGAGTTTGGGGAGTTATTAATCAATAAATAAATAATTATATCTGAAATCCACGTGTGCTTCTTCTCGCTCTTTAACCTTTTCATCGTGAAGCTCGCACGAGCTTCTAGAAAACTACAAATTAAAATTTGCTTAGATCCATTAAGATTTATAATCGTCACCGCGGTACTCGAATGAATAAAACGTTTGTTACTTCAAAATCTACGAGCAGTTATTAATCAACAGATAAACAATTATATGCAAAATCCACGCGTGCTTCTCCTCGCTCTTTAACCTTTTCATCGTGAAGCTCTCACGAGATTGTAGAGAACAACAAATTGAAATTTATTTAGATCCATTAAGATTTATAATCGTCACCACGATGCTCGAATGAATGAATGAAACGTTTGTTACTTGAAAATCTATCGTATGGACGGTTATTAATCAATAGGTAAATAATTATATTTATAAAATTCATACGAAACAATATCTTTTAGAAATTTTCCAACGTAATTTTATTGCAGCACATCGTCGTTTTAGTTCACAGTGAGAAAGGTTAACACGTTGGCTGGCACCGTGGGTCGTCGGTGAGCCACGTTACTAAATTCTGTAGAATCGTTCAAGTAAGACAAATTTCACCTACTAAGAAATTTCCTACGATATGAATCGCTCAAACGACGACATTGTCAGAGACAAAGTGCATAAAAGCATTATAATATTTTGCAAGAATGAAACGTTATGGCGTAGTATATTTCGATCCATCGTGGCTCTACGTATTCCAGTATATTTCAATGTATTTATTCCGTCTCATATTTCGATCTATTCAAGCAAAGTGCGTAAAATTCGCGCGACAGTCAACGTATTCAGTCCTCGTTGCTCTGTGCAATATCCTCTTCAACTTGGCGGACAGCCTAGGGACTTGACCATGACGACTATGAGTCATTCTTCGTATGCACACCCTTGGCGAGTAATTCTATTGTTCAGATTACGTTTTATGGGTTTCTTGGCGGGCGTCTTGTTTACGTGTAAGTGGTGCGTTACGACAATCAGATTCGACGCATCGTACGCTGATATCGACCGGAGCTGAAGTAACCGATGCGGCTTGGAAATGAACTGATATCGATTAAACAAGAAACAGCGGTTGATGCGAAAACCGCATGAACTGTTTCGCGGATTACGTCATTAAGGATTCGAATATTATCTCTCGAGATTTCTCGCGATAAATTTAATCTAAATTTACTTAGTTATTATCTAAATTTCGTTTATTATTTAATTGAAATTTAACTTAAATTTGAGATACTTTTTGACGCCAGGAAAATACAATTGGGTCGGAATTAATCGAAAGGACATAACAGAGAGAAAACTACCTTTTTGTCGATGTAACGCTAATTTACTTTTTGCTTCACTCTACCAATATATTATTTATTTGGCTGGGAATGCTCTCTTTGGTTTAAGTCGCTTGTGTAGAGGTAATTTAGAACCATTCCGCCACTTGTTATTTATTTAACCGGAGTATTTCTCAAGTTTCAAGCGCAGTTGCGGTTCTTCCAGCTGTTTCTTGAGTTGGAAGAACCAATAATTGCCGGATAACGTAACGCTATTTCTACTTTCATTCTTGCTCTGATATTGCTTCTTCAAACTAAGTCCGCTTCTCCGGAACTTTAAGTTTAATCATACCGAGCAAATCACCTAACTTTTCTACTAACATTTTCAGATTTTTTTGTGTCCTTTTCTATCTTGTACAAGTAATTTTTTCAACAGAACCTCAGGTGCTGAGACGACTGCTTCCTGTGCAATCTGATTCCTTACGAAAATTGGTCGCTTCTTCTTGATATAGTTTCCTGAAACTTTCATCAATTTATTCGTATACACGTCATTTCTTTCATTATCACAAGTATTCCAGTAAACAGTATTTTCTCGATTAAAACGGTTTAAAAACCCAAATGGTTAAAAACAAACGGAACGTGGCTTAAGATTGTAAATTGCGCGAGATTGTAAGACGTTAACGTTAATGAAGAACGTTGTAAGGGAAGATATTTTATATCGTGCGTGATACACCTCTGAGAATTTCAAAATATGATGTTAGAGAAAACGAACTGTAGAAAATTTACAATGTGGATGAAACGTTTGGTATCTTTGAGAACTCGTGTATTTCAATCAGCCGTGTTATTTGTTGGTTTTTCAATGAGCAGTTTAAAAACATCGAAACTTGAATATTTTTAAACTTTTCGTACATCTCGTTGTATAACTATCGACGTTCCATGAACAACAATGGCCACGTGTATTAACTTTATGCATAAATAGCTACGCGAAAATACAATAAAAATATTTCTTTAGTATCAACATAATAGTCAACTAGACTTTATGATCAAGTATCACAGTATCTTTTTATGTTCTTTTTATGTCTTTTTCATTTGGTTGAACATGATTTTATTTCGCAAGCAACCCGCACAATTATTGTATATTTTATTTCAAAAATAGTTCATTTCATTCGGCTAAATAAAAAATATTTTCCTGCATTTTCGTGTATTCCTATCGATGTAGTGTATTGAAATACAATGCTAAATTTATTATTTATTAAATTTAATTAATGCATTAATTAATGCATTATGTTTCCTTTCTCGGTAATGTTCTTCTGCGTACGGTATCACTGTGTATAATATTGTTATATTATAACTACATACAGTGTGAAATATTTTTGAGATAATCATTAGGATACATCTGATCTGTGGAAAATTTTTGGAAACGACTTAACTAATCGATATTCCACTTTCGGTAAAAACTGCCTTTTTCATTTTTCCCGCGATACACGTTGCCTTTCGCGTTTCACGCTTCGTTATCAAATATTCGTAACAGTATGAAACTACGAACTTGATTGCGGATATATAAAAATTGAACGTACTTTCCGCTGCACTTCATATTCTCTGTAATTTTGTTTATTATAATATTATTGAAAGAAATGTGCAAATCATCTTGTGCATTCTTGAAAGTATGGAGAAATTGAGATACGTTGAATTTTAAATATAAGAAAACAGTGACTGTGTTTAATATAATTCTTCTGGTAAAATATAATTATATTTGTATATCCGATAATCCCAGTTATAATTAGCATTTGTGAATCAGGTTTATAAATCGAAAATTTCATCGCAAATTGAAACTTAATTTAAAAGTGTGTTCCAAGTATTCCAAGTGTTACTCAAGATCTACGTAATAAAAATTGCTGATACGTGGCAAACCATTTCTTTTGTATGTATTCGTAGAGAGTGTAAAAAATGGGATGAAAACTAGTCTTTTTGTAGAACGCGTCAGTACTTCGAGAAGCAATTTAGGATTAATTTAATTAGGTCACTAGTTCAGTAACGTTTCGCAGTTTCGACTACGTACAAATTTTTATTATCTGCTTTAAAAATATATATTTTATCTCTAAATTTGCAAGCACATTTCCTCTTTAATGTGTTATACTAATACTGAATTTAGTTACAAAGTTACAAAAAGTCATTTTTTACAGCACCTTACAATTCTTCGATATACATTTATTTCTATACAATATCGATATTACCATTGTTACAAACATTTAGTGACAAAAATATTACATAACACATATGTACAGATAACATATGTCATTATTAGCATATTTTTACTTTACGTTGTTATTAATATACCTTTGCTTCAAATATTCGTAAATTACGATACAAGAGAGTGAAATGCATGGTTTTATTCTTGAAAATTTAACGTGAGAGGTTTGATTTTACTTGTATTTTCATGAACGTAATAACCGAGAAATAAATATTTTGCGGATTATTTATTTTATTCTATATATTGTATTATATTTCATATATTATTTATTATATTTTTATTATATATTTCGGTATCGTAACTAAATATTCCTGGAATATGATACAACAGACGAGTAATCGATAAATCAATAATAGGAAAATAAATTAAAAACATATTCTATTGTAGAAAATTTAGCCTACCACGTAATAATAACTTGATTGACGCGAAAATAAGAGAACCTTTTTAGATTAGAATTAAATGGCACCTAATGAAAAGAATAACAAACATTCATTTCTTTTTTCTTTTCTTTTTTTTTCTTTTTTAAATCAATTACGCGCACAGTAATGGTTTTCGTTTGTGTGGAGGCAGACAATAAAATATACCAAAATTTATAAATAGTGTGGAAGTACATAGTCGATTTTGCACGGCCAGAACGTGTCTGTGAAATGTATCCAGCAATATACGTAGGTGTTGCAAGTGGGTAGTGCAGGAGAATTTTATTGAAAGGGACATACTGTACGCAAATTCGTTTTGCCTCTTTGTTGAATTGATCACAGCGTAGTTTATTGTATTTTCTTCTGCCTACGACCTGTCATTCTTCGAGAGATTTTCTAATCTTTTCTATTGAGCTGTAAACATTGTATTATCTATCATTTTGCATATTATATATTTCGTTATATATCGCAGTATGATAAATTCTTGCAAAACTGTGAACACGTCAACGCCATAGGTGAGCAAATATAATAAGTCACTTTTCAGGAGAATCGCTTTAAAATTGAATATACACATAATACTATTGACGGGTAGTTCCATAGCAAATAATTTTATTATTTGATTTTGCCATTAAGTATATATTTTTATATGTAATTATATACAATATTCTATAGAATTCAAATTGTCTGCTAGTCGACATTTTTTACTTTTCTTTTGTTTTACCGCCTCAAGTCACTTGCTCAATAGAATATATCACAAGAGAAGAACGGTAATTTAGGACATAGAAAATCGATTTTCGATTTTCCAGCTAAAATTTATAGTAGATTTGTTGTTAACTGTTATTGTATTTAATTTAATTGTTCTCAAAATAAGTTCGATTTTCCAGGATCGATCGTCTAATTTATCCTAAGGATTTACGTTATTACATATATATATAGTGTTTTTCGTCACTTTCTTGCACATTGAAAGAAGTCAATGGCGTTAGTTATTTGCAAATTATTGTTAATTACGTTGAGATATTACAATAACTAAATTCCATTATTCGTTCCTTTGTAAACGTCGGGTTTATTAGACATTTTCCAATACATGAATTATGACTCTAATATAAAAAATCAGGAAACATTAAAACAAAATAGTAATTGAAACAAAAGCATTTTATGTTATCAATATAAAACGATACCCGATATCTTTACGTAAATTAAAATTCAAAAAGGGAACGGGAGTGAAGATCGACTCATCTTTTTATGTACTTTGAAAAACGTTGTTTAACTTAATTTTAATTCAACTTCAATTTCCCTGAAAACAGACTTTTAGTATAATTTTTACACGAGACCCAGAACAAAGCTATTAAATTCCATTCGATAAACTTCTTCAAAATTATATTTGACATGTGCGTACGACAGAAAAAATCTCCGTCGTTCCGTTGAACGATCTAACTTCTCGGGTGGTGGATAATTCTTTCCGATAATTAAAACTAATTGTGTCGTAGAAGTGAAATTGCTGGCCGTAATTTGTAAAGTACGGTACGCGATTACCACCTGGGCGAGGTAAAGTTCGTAATAACAGGTGTTAGCTACAGCTGGCTCGAGAAATGACGACAATAAACCAGACGCGCCACATCTAGCAGAGCCACTTGCATTCACAAAGATAATTGTAGCGATAGAGGAAGCTCGCTATAAGCTCGATATAAAGAGCTTAACTATCTCCCGTTCGATATTATCATTTTTTTTATGGATTAATCTCGTTGTGGTATTAGGATAATATCAACGAATTAAGATCGGTCGTGGACCATTAGCAATTTTATAATTACGCTCCACGCGTCCTATTTCAAATTAGCTGTTTAAAATTTAGAGTAAACACCGTAATAAGATTCTGGCGATTTTGTTAACAGCATGGAGTCTAAATAAACGAATTATTTATTTTGCATACTCGTGATTGTAAAAGGTAGACAAAAACATGTACAGAAAATGCAGTGAAAAGTATATTACTGTAATTTTTTTTTGGACAAGGTTCCCAAATGTTGTCCCCAAAAAACCTCAGCATTTATACAGAACTAAATCAATTTTTTAATCTGAAAAGATTTATTTAATTATCTTGAGTGCTTAGTAACAGAGATCTATAATCAATGTTTTATAAAAGTTTAAACAAGCAGAGTAAAAAATATGCGTGTAAAAGGATGCGTCATTCAGTTGTTAAAAAAAAAGCGTTTCTAACTTGTTCCCCTTAGTTTTGGCGAGAAAATGTTTGTATTAGTCGCTTTTCATGCGCTCGAAATATGTTCGTATGAAATATGAAATAAAACAAATCTCACGATCTATATAAAAATCACATAGAAATTTGTTAGCTTGTGATATAAATGTCCGCAGCTCGTAGCATCGTCTGAAGCACGCGGAGCATCTAATCCATTTTTCTTCTCTCGTATCGTTCGAAAATTGATTGCCACGTATAAAACAGGCCACATTTTCATCTTCTTCGCTTTCAATCGATGACTCTCTTCCGAATTTCTTTCCCACACACGCGTCCCTAATTTCGAAAACATTTTTTAATATAATTGCCAACAATAATATATAGATAAGTGACAAAACGAGATGGCCACTTTGGAATATAGAAATAGGAGCAATATGCCAAGCGTCGCCAAAAATAAATTCTAGAATCACGTACTTTAGATATTGAAATACTACTTCGAATATTAAGACGTAACCTAGTGACGAATTCCTTCGTTTTTGCTGTCACTGAACTAGCAGAATTTCTATTTTAAATTCCAATCGCCACTTACAGGCAGGAGCACCTAACAAGAAAGATTCATCAGCGAAAGAAATTTGGGCCCCTTAAACACATCGCTTTTTATGGGAATAAATGTAGTTAATTTACTATAATAAATGCAATACATGGTATTAACGTGATACTCATATTATTGAATGGTTACATGCGGGTTGTGTGAGTATGGCAGAAAGAGTTTAGACTGGAAGGTCGTCGAGACTTGTGTTGCAGGAATTTATTAATATTTTATATTTATTATACAAATAAACGTCTAATTCTTTATCGTCGATATTTCTACATTATATGTTTAAACAGAAAAATTTAGTTTTTAAAAATAATGTCAATAATATCATTGTATTATTGCTTATATTCTAAGATTACATGTTACTTAATATCCTTAAGTATGTTGATTACAATATACTGTCTTTTTATTAATTGAAATTTGTGAAATCGAATACGATACGTCATTTCAGGAGCTAAATTTCAATATAGAAATTAAAGATTATATACTTGTCCATACGTGTTGTACTTATTAAGAGAATTTCTCCTGACTTGCCTTTCGAAAAATTTACATAATTTCTTCTATCAATAACATCTGTGCATGTCTTTGTACAATTTACCACAAATGATGCATAAATTACTTCACGGCATAAAAAGCTGCTGAGATCTGAATAATTACACGCTCAACTCGTAGATACCATAGTAGAAAATGATAAACAAGATATATCGCCAAGTAAGAAACCTATCTTTTCCAAGCAAGGATCCTATAAATATGAAAATTCTGAGGGGAAATTTGTTACTATTCATAACATTTCTCATGAAAATTGCCTTGTGTTTGTTCGAGCTCCTGCTTTATATATTAAGGAAAAATATTATAATAAGATGCTTGAGCTAACAACCTCAAAATAGAGGCAACGTACGCATACCGAGATTCTATTTAGGTAAGATTAACATAAATGCGTGTATATTTTACAAAAAGCTATTTTGTCCTGTCGTATGCGATGGTCAGTCGGTTGGTAATTTAATTTCGCTAAAATAATTTAATTTAGCACTAGCTTTCTGCTATATTTCTAATAGTTTTCTATTAAGTTTTCTGTTATATTTCTTATCACTCGATTCCACGTATAAATTATTTTTTATTGAAAATAAAAAAGGGCGATTCTACAAAATCGGATTCAAAAGTTTGCACAGACTTCAATCAATTTCCAATTTAATTTTTTCAATAGAAAATAACATACAGAAGAACATAATTGTTATCTCATTACTCGTTAACTGTTGCAATCATTAAACAAAAATTTTATTCCATCGATAGATAAACTTTTTCTCATAAACTGGGCCGATTGTTACGGTTTTATATGATAATCTAATTATAAGATAATCTAATATGTTTCTAAACGTGGCTATATGTACGCATTTGCATTGCTGACATTCTTTCGCATACCAACAACACTTTCTATGACAATTTAGCGACAACGGTACAAGTTTTATCGTGGATAACACGTCAGCTTTGAATAAAAGACAATTGTACTTATTTTATTGCGAAAGAATCGGCACTCCACAACTCTCGCGTTAGTGTTGTGCAAAAGTTTGGAGCAGATCACGCTCAACGTTATCAAACGACGATTGATTCTGCCCGAAGCCAAACCGAATAATTTCACTGTTGACTAATTGCTTAATTTCATCATATGGATACACAAGTAATATTTAGTCCTAGAGAAACAAATGATTTACTTTTGTAAATTAATTCATCTGACAAAAATGCGACAGATAATGGTAAACTGTAAGGAAAATTTAAAAAACAGCAGCGTTTGTAACATCGTCGCTTTTCTATGCTTTTCGGTCTACACTGTCGATCGATGTGCAGCATCCTACAGCGTATTAAAAATACAAGATAAGACAAAACGCTGTATAATTGAATGTCCCTTTTTAAAATTTTTAACACGTTCCTAGGATTATACTTTTTACCGTTTATTATTGTCTCACGAGCCCAGAAACTTGACATCGACAACATTTCGCTTTGATTTGCAGCATAAAGTGTAAAGGGTTTGCGGTTTATAGCTAAAACTGCCAATCTCCGAGTAACTTTTTCCACGACAGTTTGCTTTAAAACTTCAACCGTGTGCCATTAATCGTCACATTCTCATTTTTATTTTAATAATTTTTGTCTTTTCTTGGCTCTTTTTTTCTTTTTTTGGCATTTTAATTTTGTCATTTCCTTCCCTTCTTCTTCTTCATGATAATGACTAATAACATTCTATAGCAATAACAATAATATTCTAATTATATTATAATGTATCTAGTTATCATACAGCGTGTAGTAGCTGTATTATCTTGTTATAGAAATATTAAGAAGATTATTCAATTTTCTTCTTCTTCGGTCTTGTAGCAGAAATATCATCAAGACTATTATTCAATTTCGTTCTTCTTCGCATTGATATAATTACGTCGAGTTTAATATTATTATACAAGTTAACACGTTGATAGCTAAATTTTTTGCCACAACCAAAATAAGATACCTTTCGTAGAAATAAATTTCATAAATTTCTAACAAATTGTCAACGATGCGAATATGACATTGTCAGAGAAAAAGCGCGCAAGCACAGTATAATGTTTTGCAGAAATTAAATTTTGCCGTGCGATATAGCTCGCTGTATCGGGCCACGATATACAAAATTTACTTTAAACAAGCTGCTTAAAATTCATCGTAAGAAACGGCCATTTGTGTACAAACCGCGGGTTCATTTTCTTGCGGAGAAACGCGAGAGGAAAGGAACACGGACGAAAGGCGATTAATACAACGGAAGCGACATCGCAAACATTTCTCGCTGCAAGTAGGTCAGGTTTGCTTTTAACACATAAGTAAGTGGTTAAATGCCTGGTCGCTTTTTATTAAGATCGAGAGCTTTCCCGATCGCTCATCTATAGACTCACCGGCGATTATGTAACGTTCAATTTCGTTCTGTCACTGCGATGGTCTAATCGTTGAACATGGGCGAATTCCATTTGACATAATATTATTAGACTATGAAATTGCTATTAAAGAACGACGAACGATAAACGATAGTTTATAAATACGATAAATGTAGATTGATAAAAGAATGATAGAAAAATATCGTCCGCGTCGTATGAATCGTTCGACTATCAGAAAAGTCAAATTACCAATAAGACGAATACAAAAGATACGTTGTATTTTTTTATGTTAAAAATTTCTTTGTTTCTGAATATTTCGATCATTTTCTTTCTTCAGTTTTGTCGCGTTTTGAACACGTTTCCTATCTCTGTTTTGTTACATTAGTTATTACGTCGTATAATGTATGAACTTGAATAATTTAAGCGAGCGATTTAATTTTTAATAACAAGAAATTGATCGGAATAATTTAGTAACGCTTTGTAGCTTTTGGACCACTTGTTGTTCTCATTATCCCTTCAATCATTTTTCTACGTTATGCCATGTTATCTCGTTGCATATTGCCGGTTCTGAGGCGAGATAACACGAAAGTTATGAATAATTTATGCCGGAAATTTATTACGTCAAGATATAATCGTGTATCTGCATAATCGAAAAATATGTGCAAGCCACTCGTCGCTTAAGCGGAATCTCTGCTCTAAACGAATTTTGTTCTGTAGTTTTTTCTCAAAACTAGACAAGTTTTTACTTGTTCCAAAGACAAAATATTTTCGTACTTGGAAGTGCGATAATTTCCCAAAGATTATGCTGTTATACCTGTCGACATTGTTAGATAACGAGCCACTTAGCAGAGTTAAATCACTGATCTACCACAATCAGAAATCGTTTTACATTGCTGTGTACAAAAAGCATATTATTCAATTTTGGATCGTTCGCTCCAAGTTTGGATTTTTATCTTATCAAATTGTCGCAGACAAAGGTTCACGAATATTTACCATAGAAAATTGTTATATTTTTCATTTATATTTTATATCTCATATGTGAAATATAAAACATTTTGAAATTTCAGCACTGTAATAAGACAGGACTGTGATAATTATAATGGCAAAACTTGGAAACAATTTGAAAATGTATATAGAAATTACAATATATTTATAACTCGCTATATATTTGCAGAAATAAAATTTAGTAAAGAAATTAACACAACGCATTTTAGAAATACAATCAGTGTCAAAAATGGTCCCATTGAATATTTAGCTTTGTTAACCCACCGCCGAAAATATGAGTCGTCTAAATGGGGTTCAGACGAAATTTTCGTTGTTCAATTTCCCCGAAACGAAGTTGTCAGACCCCATGGTTTCCACACGTAAAAAAAGCTTACGCTTACAAGTCTTCGACCGCCCAAATATCATTTACTTGGTTCAATTCAGTTCTGAATATCATGGGGGTAAAATGAGCACTGTGTTAAAGTTAGCCCAAGTCAATTTATTGCTAAGTGAAATTTTTTATATGCAAATTCTTTTCATTTCGATTTGACCGATCGATCGCGATCTACTTGTTGGTCACTCCTGATACATACGAGAGATAAGTATATACAGGGTGGTTGGTAACTGGTGGTACAAGTGGAAAGGGAGTGATTCTACGCGAAAAAAGAAGTCGAAAATATAGAATAAAAATTTAAAAAAATTTTTTTTTTTTAATTTAAATTTAAATTTAAATTTTCAAATTTAAATAAGTCCATCGAGACAACGATCTACAGTGAGATCCGTTATAACGAGACGTGATAAAGTGCACGCGTACCGAGCGAAAATTCAAAGTCGATTTTCTCGAAAACAAAACCTCAGACGAAAAATTTGTATTCTATATTTTCGACTTCTTTTTTCGCGTAGAATCACTCCCTTTCCACTTGTACCACCAGTTACCAACCACCCTGTATATACTTATCTCTCGTATGTATCAGGAGTGACCAACAAGTAGATCGCGATCGATCGGTCAATCGCAAGACGATTTTTGGTCGATCATAGCCGACAGGACGACATAGTCGTGACACATAGAAACAAACGGTAGTGGCTCCTTTAGTATAGTATATAATATATATATTAATATATAATAGGATATATAGTAACTATAAATATTATTAATAAAATATCATGTTGGTTTAATACCGCCTCTCTGATTGTCGCTTATTAGTACACAAGACACATGTTTGAATGTGTTAAATGTCCAGATTTTAGTAGGTAGATTACTAAATCTACCTACTACCTACTAAATCTATCTACTAAAAATACCTACTAAGGTATTTTTAAGAAAAATTGAAAATTAAGATCGTATGTATATAATGAAATTGATCCTGGTATATCATATGAATTCTGTGTTTTTCATACATTAGTAAGTATGAGATACGGAGCCTTTCTTTTTCAACGCGTGTCTTGGATCATTCTCCAATAATAAATAATTATCTGAAAAATCCAGCAAACTTAGATCTCGAAATAATTATACTTTTCTGAAAGTTGGTCAATTTCTTTACGTCTCTTCGAAAGATCATAGTCTGGCGTGTAAAATCCTACAATAACGTTTCTAAATATTTATTTAACACGTTCGAGTCTCCCGTCACACGGCGTGCACCACCGGTGGCTCACACTTGAATGTTCCATCAGACGGTGCGTATTATCAAAAATGTAGTTTGCTTAGTAACTAGAAAAAATTACCATATAATGAAAGATTTAAACAAATTAATTTAACGTTTATTAATTGAAAAAAAGTAGGATTTATTTTAAAACATAACAATTCAATATTATAAGTTTATTATAAATATGAATCATGACGAGAAACAGAAATAGCAGCGCCGGCGTGAACGTGTTAACACGAAACTGTGTACCTTCAAACAAATTTCCATCTTTCCGTAATTTTCCGTCAAATCTTCATTCTTATCGCAATAAGATCTAAACATCTTGTTAAGCTATCGCTCGTATAGTAAACTATGATAAGTACCTCGGAATTTTTTCAAATATTTTTCAAAGTCCAAAACTGTATAAAATCGGGCCAAGAGCTGAAAGATTCATAATACCAACGGCGTTAGTGAAAAACCATATTAGCGATGGAAAATTAATACGTATATTGCCTATGTATATCAGCGTCGATTTCTCTATAGAAGACGTGTCGAGGTCGACGCGTCGTACGGTCGTTGATTTATTCCCAAGAGTATCGTATTGCCGATAGCCCGAGTCATAAATGTGCCATCAGGGTTTAGGCTGATAGCGGAGCATACTCTTCACGAGTATCGTAGTTCTAAGAGTCGCGGATGTTATAGTTTCAGAGCAGCAACAGAGTGTTGTTCGATGCTCACAGTTGTCCACGTGCACGAAGCCGATGATTCGAGGACACTCGAAGTCACGGTGCCCCATGAGACGTGGAAAACGACAAAGATTTCCTACTGACAGTTAGAAGGATCTGGTTACGCAATGGACAGGCTGATGAACAGAGATTTTTTTTTTATTTAATTTGTACTTTACAATTTGTTCAGCTGGACATTTGGTAAATTTTTCTAATTTAATTGCTAAATAACATGTGGATGGCTACCCTCAGCGGGATACCATCTTCGAGTTTGACTATTTTATTTCTTTAGTGAAGTCAGTGGGGTGTTTTCTTTTTTGTCTTCTTTCTATGTGAGTTTTGCTCGCTTCAGCAGCCAGCTGGTTTGGATGTGTTGCTGTTCTTTCCTTGTATTTTTCTGCGTATCTGCCGATTTCTTCTTTGACCGTTGGTATTTTTAAGTCTTTGCATATATCATCGTTTCTGACATACCATGGGGCGTTTACTATTGTTCTCAGTATCTTCGATTGTAGCGACTCTAGTTTATTTATGTGGCTCACTGCTGCTGTACCCCATAGCGGTATTCCGCACGTCCAGATTGGTTTTATTATCGTTTTGTAGATTTTTCGTTTATTTTCTATGCTGAGTTTAGAGTATGAACAGAGATGATACGAACTTCTGCTTGTGAATCACGTTCGTTTCCAACCACGATGATTTTTATGATTTTTCACAACAAACTGTGATTTTTCCTGATCGCTTCTGATCGGCGAAGAGCATCTGTTCTCTGCGCGCGTCACATAACCCATATATTTTATATCAACGATATCTAGTGAATATTACGACTTCGAAATCGAGAGGAAGAATTAGTATTTTACTCTTTAAAACACTGATGCGAGGTAGAGAAAAGAAAATTGAATTCTTTTTCGTCTTTTGATTCTTTGCATTCGACATATTTTTTATTTCCTTACCTTTTTTTCTTCTTTTTTTTTCAAACAGTGTGAAGGCGAACATATATTTTTTAAAAATTCCTAACTTGTGTAATTTTATGCTATATCTATAATCACCAGTGATCTCTTCGTGTTCCTTTAAAAGTGACAGCCGGTTGCTTAAAATGAAATAAATTTGTGTTTTATGCAGGAAACGTATTCTTAAACTCACATTATACGCAGATATCTTTGTGCAAGCTATATCGAAACGTTCTGTAAGAAATAATTCAATGAAGACGGAGAATTAAAATCACAGTGAGCAAATTCCATCAAGATAAATAAATCACGATTACGGTCGTCAATGAAGTTATATCACGACCGTGATCGTGAATTTGCGGCCGCTGTGACAAATCGCTGTTAGCGATTTTGCACGCCATCTCTACTGATGACATCCACTGCATAAACAGCTCTCGAAACTCATATACCGAATTTACCGAATGTTCACCTGGACAAATTGTAAAGTACAAATTAAGTAATAATAAAAAAAATATACCGAAGCCCGGAGAAAATCGTTCGAAAATTTGACAACCGTTAAAAATTGACATGGGAGATAAGAAGCTTGTCCTTTTGTACACTTTGTCGGACAAAGACAGGAACGAAAAAAACGTAATAAATCTCACGATATCGCCGCTCATTTTCAAAATTCAACCAAAGATTCTGAATAAGCAAATTTTAGTTGACAATTTCGATACAAGCAAAGAACTATGTAGCGTTGCTAACGTTCAATGTCGAAGCAACGTTAAAACCAAGTTCGAACAAAGAAGAGAGCGCATCTATCGTTTAATTACTTGGATAGTAATTTGTTAAAATACTCTGTCGATCGTACGCAACACCAACCGTGAAAGGGTTAATATCCGCAGTTTAATCTCCGCTTTCGTCATCAGCTTTTAGTTTTACTTTTTACCAGTCGCACGACTGAGTAGTTGAATCATCGATAGAAGTAAAATAATTGTCTCGATGGGAAACCTTCTTCCTTCAATTTCCACGAAATTGATTACACAACTATCGAATGGATCGAATTAAAAATCTTAAGAAACCGAGATTGTATTTGTATCGATATTCTCACAATCAGCCACGGTTGACCAGCGATAAGTCCTACCTCGAACCGAGGTATCTGATCTTGTAATGGAACGAACTTATTGAGGTATAAGGACTTCGACGATAGTGGAAGAACGATACAGACTGTTATATACATCTCGGTTCTGTTTGTATCAAAGAAATCCTCATTCCGCGATTTTGCCCACCCTCCTGCGAGTGGTTTTCCAATACGCGGAACTTGAAGCGTATTTCTTCGGCTCTTATTGCGCAGCCGATCCGCTCGATACGATGCTATCGACTTATTGGGCGAGCCATCGTTTGCTCTGCTTCGTTTTCTCGTCGCTTTTTTTGGCGAAAACTTTCTACGGTCGGGAACGCGAAGAATGGAAAGTCGTGTTGGGTCGGACAGATCGCGAGTACCATGGGAAAGTAATAGATTACGTTTTTATTCTACTTTGGCAGCTTGAAAAATAATAATAGAGCAGATGTGTATTATTATGGTAATGTAAAACTATGTCAGGTTGTCTGAAAAGTTTCTTTCGCCTTGTAAGGGAATAATAGGCGTACATTTGTTCTGTTGGAACAAAATGGACCAAAAAGTGGATTGAATAAAAATTCTAAAAAATAATAAAAACGTCGTGTATCTATCATTTCGTTATAAAACGAAAGAAACTTTTCGGACAACCTGATATTTCGTTTCTCGCGATTTTTTCAAAACTGATTAAATTTGAATGGAGTTTAAATGGAAACGGCTACGGCTGTCTTGTTCCAGTAGATCGATGATTCTCGTAAGCCGGCTAAAGGCGGCTCCAGCTCTTTCAATTTAGATTTAATTCGAATTTAATTGATTTATAAGTTTTGAAGAAGTCGCGCGAAATAAAATACAAGCGTCGAAAATTTGTTTATTGAAAACAACATATGCGGATCCTAATTGGTATGAAAAATGACACACCAGTTTCGAAATCTTGACCAGTTTCCTGAAATACATTTTTATTACGATTATTGTGAATATTATGGATTATTATGAATGTGAATGATTGAATGAATCATGAATTATCAGGTTGTCGAATAGTGTCTTTCTTTTACGGACACGTCTTTTACAACGATGCATCTTTATACAAACACGAAACCTAATCTGTCGAACGTTGTGATCTTTATTTTGATAGAACAAAATCAATCATATGTTATTCGATACAATATAAAAAGGAAAATGTTGTGCATCCATTGTTTCCTTATAAAACGAAAGAAACTTTTCGGACGACCCAATACTATTTTACAGCTGTCTGTAAAAGCGTTAAGAGCAAAGCAGCGAATTGATGTAATAAAATAAACGCGATATTATCGAGAATCGTAGAGATAAAGCGACTTACTTAATAAGTGTTTAATAATAACAGACACTTTACGGTAGTAGACTATACAAATCATAGTGCTAGAAACGTTTCTACATCATCAATCTTCATGAAACTGTAGAATCTAGGTTGGAGATATATAGAGATGTTAGTTTGAATGATAATAAAAAGTTGTATAGTACAGCGATAGTAGAAAGGTGAATAATAGTAAAAGAAAGTATGAAGCAAATCTTTTGGATTTCTCTTTGGACTGCATGTCATAAGGCAGAGCTCGGTAATGTAAATTGATTGAGAACAAATTGCAAGTGAAAATGTTGATGAAATGAAAACTAACGTGACATTACTTACTATCTTAATATCTCTAAATCAGAAAGACATGCAACTGTACGTACTTTACACAACGATGTCTAAAATTGATGTATGATGTGAATGTTTGAAAACGTGATAAATCATGCATCTAATTGTAACGTAATATTGACAAATTTGTTCGTGAACAATTTTAATTTTCACTCGGCCGACTTCGCAGCAAGATAAATGTTATACAGGGTGGTTGGTAACTGGCGGTACAAGCGGAAAAGAGGTGATTCTACGCGAAAAAAGAAGTCGAAGATATAGAATAAAAATGTTTTTTTCTTTTTTTTTTAATTTTTCCATCGAGACAGCGATCTACAGTGAGATGCGTTATAACGAGACGTGATAAAGTGCACGCGTACCGAGCGAAAATTCAAAGTCGATTTTCTCGAAAACAAAGCTTCTTCAAAGTCGATTTTCTCGAAAACAAAGCTAAGTCGATTTTCTCGAAAACAAAGCTTCAAACGAAAAATGTTTGTTCTATATTTTCGACTTCTTTTTTCGCGTAGAATCACCCCCTTTCCGCTTGTACCACCAGTTACCAACCACCCTGTATATTCTGCTTATTAATTTACCATTAACATCATTGCACATTTTCAATATATTGCAAATATTATTATCGTGAATGGAATAAAGTGTCTGGGTAAACCATATACGTAGTACAATTGAACTATCCTATGTTATTATATTATTATTGTTATATTATGTTATAGTAATAACAACAATGTTTATTATTATTGTGGCATAGTGTGACGTCAGGGAAGGACGTGGCGTGAGGGGTAATTGTTTATTAGCGTTGTCAAAATATGTTGACATTGTCAAAGAGCGTTGTGAGCGTTACCAAGGTATGTCTAGGAAAAAGTGAGCATGGAAAACATTGTAACGATAGTTGAGAGGGTCAGAGTTGAATTTATCGTTGTCGTGTGAAGATCGTTGTGTCGTTGTGTCGTAGAAGTAGTGAGTAACGAATACGTGAAACGGGGTATTGTATTCGATTTCGTGCGAGTGCAAACGATATTGTATAAATCATACTGTTACCTACAAACTAATAATATAACATTCCTACATTATTATCATCATGTTATCGTGCAGATTTTTGGGAAATTTAAGGTTCCAAGAATTTACAGAGC
The DNA here is from genome assembly GCF_000188095.3 of Bombus impatiens. Lineage (NCBI taxonomy): Eukaryota > Metazoa > Arthropoda > Insecta > Hymenoptera > Apidae > Bombus > Bombus impatiens. Next base: position 132,749 of record NT_176528.1, on the reverse strand, counting down.
ACGTGTAACACGTACTGCAAAAATATTTATGATATTCAAAGTAGAGCGCTCGCTATTATATTTAGTAGACGAAACAAATTTCTACCTAAATTCCATTTCTCTGATTACGTTGGTAAAAAATATGAAATCCCATTAAACATCCGCAATGCAGTCGTAAGACTTTAATTTATTCGCATAATTACCCGGTCGTATATGTTTTACACACATTTTGAAATCTTAAAAACCTATGCTTCGATCTTATAATAATATAGTTATTATAATTTGATTAATATTATAATGTAACAAGTTTTAATTTTTTCGCGCGTCTATTTTCTAAACGAGGAAAGCTAAAATGATATTTTAAATATCTTGAAAATTAGTAGCAACTGTGTATGTACGATGCACTGAGAATTTGTTTAAATCTGCGGTGTGGGCACATACTAGAATGTTGTATACACTAGTGAACATCCACTCAGATATCCGACTTTCTATCACGCCTTCAGGAAGTCGTACATTTGTTGATTGCCAGGGCGAAGCTTCATTGTGTGGTCCTCTAATGTATTGAGAAGGAAATCTCAGCCACGCTCGCATAGGGTCATCCACATCTATTTTCCCTCAACTTTTATCGTTCTCTGAAGAAGGCACATGGGAGTTTGAATCTGCTCGTTCTCGGAATAATACCAATATACATATTTTTCCAAGACTGGGACTTTTCATCACCTTCTTTACAGTAGTTTTCCTACAACCGATTATATGCAGAAATATATTGCATTCAAATTAACATGCAGCCGGTTTTTAATTTAAATCTGAGCTTTACAAGCTGCTGCACTCGGTTCTCGATCTATTCCTTCGGTTATTTAACTGTTTTTTAAACTATTGGAGATGCAAATGAAGGATATTATAGAAATTATTAACAAAATTTTGACTTACGTCAAAGCTTCTTATAAATTACGATTTCCCGCAATCTCTAGCATTTTTAACATTAACAAAATTTTAATTTACGTCGAAATTTCTTATAAATCGCAATTCCTTGCAATCTCTAGCATTTTTAACATTAACAAAATTTTGATTTACGTCAAAATTTCTTATAAATCGCAATTCCTCGCAATCTCTAGCATTTTTAACATTAACAAAATTTTAATTTACGTCGAAATTTCTTATAAATCGCAATTCCTCGCAATCTCTAGCATTTTCAACATTAACAAAATTTTAATTTACGTCGAAATTTCTTATAAATCGGAATTCCTCCTAATCTCTAGCATTTTTAACATTAACAAAATTTTAATTTACGTCGAAATTTCTTATAAATCGCAATTCCTTGCAATCTCTAGCATTTTTAACATTAACAAAATTTTGATTTACGTCAAAATTTCTTATAAATCGCAATTCCTCGCAATCTCTAGCATTTTTAACGTTGACAAAATTTTGATTTATGTTAAAATTTCTTATAAATCGCAATTCCTCACAATCTGTAGCTTTTTTAACATTAACAAAATTTTAATTTACGTCGAAATTTCTTATAAATCGCAATTCCTCGCAATCTTTAGCATTTTTAACATTAACAAAATTTTGATTTACGTCGAAACTTCGCATAAATCACAATTTCTCGCAATCTCTAGCATTTTTAACAGAGTTATACTAATTTCGATAACATATGTTAGAATATAAATTAATTATGGTTTAAATATCTCCTCTGCTTATTGTTGGTAGATAATATTTACAAAATTTGTTGAAATTAAGAACTGTATCACCTGTTCCATTTCAACATTTTACGGCATCACGTGTTTTCAAATAATAAAAGGACGAAACTTAACTGTCTCTATAATAAGTATAAAACCACGGTATGGATCCTTATTTTCCTTGTACCGTTCTGTAGAAAACAAAAACAATATAGAAAAGAAAAGAAATTGTGACTTGTCAAAGTACTACAAAGTATCAGCAAGCGTGAATAAAAATTCTCAGTATATCATTTTATAGTATATCATTTTCGCATAACTGAATCTGTATTTCTACATGAAAGGAGCGATGCAATTGTTGAATAATATTGATACAACACGAATTATGCGCGTGAGATATATTTAACGCGTGAAAACTCGCGCATAGTAATAATATAAACTGTATATAATACAGTATTATATACAGTAACAAATATAATACAAATATAAACATAGTAACAAATATAAACTGTATTGTATACAGGTAACAATATAATAGTAACAAATAGTAACAAATATAAACTGTATTGAATACATAACATTTCGCAGCAGTGATTAGTTTAGCCTTGCATTTTGAACGATAAAGAATTTAGGACAAAAAGTGGATAAATCGTTTTTATTTAAAAATATGACTAATAATTTAATACGATTCAATTTTTGTGTTGCAAATAAAACGAGTCGTTGGTAATATTGATGAAATATCAATAAATAGCAATTTCACCTTTAAATCGCATATTGTACTATTGAAAATAATCAAGTTAATTAAAAATCTTTTCAATTATAGAAATTCATATTTTCTGAATTATACGAACTGAAAGAAATAAAAAGTAGATATTAAAATTTCTACGACAAATAAATTGGAATTTAATATCAATTCTCGTACATAGCATAAAAACAACGTAAAATATTGTGCCATTTTTACCTACAAATGTTACTTCAATTATATACTTTTTCATATTTTAACATCCAGCTGTTCTCTTGTTAATTATATTCCAAAATAATTCAATCCGGCACGTTTCCCCTTGAAATTAAAACAAGATTAAGTTAATTAGCAATTTGTTGCCACAGTATTACTATTCCTACCATCCCCTTATTATTAATAATATTTCTTTTGTATTTACAATAACCAAAAGCAACAAAGCCAAAAGATATTTCTTTGAAAAAAGATAACTCGTTATTTCCCGTGGTATATTAATAAAAGTACACGGTAGCTCAGCTGGAAAATAATATTTCTCGAATGACTGCTTGAATTAATCCGACAAATATAACACGTGTGATCAAAATGTGAAGAAAATAATGTGAAGAAATAATTAATGGTAATGCCGTCTTGCTGAAATAATTACGAGTTTTTCGCGATTCTTCAGCTAAAAACGCAGGAAAGAAACAGGTCGCAAGCCATTAAAGCTCAAGCCCTCATCCGAGTTACACGGAAGGCTTGGCCTTTGTTAGCGATAAGTGGAGGTTTCGCGGTGAACGCCAACAACCACTCTTGCTACCGTTCACCACGACCACCAGCAGCGTTTCACATTTTACGTTAGGCGAAAACCTTCGACCTTCTGCGGTCAAGGTCGCTCGCACGCTCGCGCGCCTCGTCTCGACTTCCTACGTTAGGGAAATTTTGCAACTTGCCGAGCAGACGTTTTATTAGCAAGCACTCCGCATAACGAGGAACACGATATCGTAAAATTAGCACGTTGCGATACTTTTTATGAATAATTTATGGCTGCGAATTATCCAGAGCGCGCAACTAGAACGCACACGGATAATACTTCGTATGCAGTTTGTAACGCGAGTTGCTTGCCAGCTTTTACCTGTGATTTTTGGCCAGCTTTTGCCCGTGATTTTTGCCAGCTTTTCCTGTGATTTTTGCCAGCTTTTGTCTCTGATTTTTATAATAACGCATCTCTATGCAGCTGCTGGTGATTTTCGTTTTTTTGATTTTTTTTTTTTAGCGTAAAATAAAGTAGTTTCTAACTTGAAAAAATAAAGCCCACACAATGTATGCACAGTCGGCTGTAGTTTCTTAAATGTGTATAGATAAAAATATCTTTGCTACTATGTCGTTCTACTGTTTGTACAGTTTGGCTAACTTCGTTTCAAAGAGATTGGCTTTTAGTTTATTTATTTTCCGTATGTAAGCAACTCCTTTTACAGGTTTATTATCGAATATTTTGGGAAAATTTAATTAATTATCGGGTAATAAATTATATCACCAAATTCGTGTTTCTCCTTCGATTATTGTAACAAAGTTTTAATTAACAAGGGAATTTGATATCGCGTTGAATACGCTTCCCTACTTTAGCCATTATATTGCTTTGAACACAAAATAATTATGGCGATTACTCTTGAAATTAACTGAACATTGTTCGCATCACTTTATTGTAACTAAATAATTCATCTGTAATATATCCAATTTGCTTCATTACATTGCTATTCTTAAAAATGTTAACTCTAACATGTCCACTCCAACATTGTTAAATCCATATTTATGTGGTTTACACTTCTAACGTAGAAACAAAATATTCCAACATTCTTATTTTTATTATCCTAGTTTCATTCGGTTTGTAAATTTATTCAATTCATATGCATTGTTTCTGCGATAAAATATTCTTGTGAATGGACTTGGATATGCTTTGGTTAAAATTTTGTCGCATGGAAAAATATTCCTGCTGAATCTACAAACAATTTTTTTTTTTTTTGAGGCGTTTTTTTATCAGAGTCGTTGACGCTTTGCACAGATGCCTCCCGTCGAAAACAGACACGCCAGGTGTCCATATACCAATCAACGGTAATTAAAATGTCCGTTAGTTCAGATGTCATATATATGTTCATTGTACATCGAATTTACGACCCGAAAAATAAATGTATAATAAATGTTATTACGTCAACAAGCATATAAAATACTGTTGACATTTCCAGCGATTCTGCTCACTCTAAAACTAATGACGCGCTTAATTAAAATATCGGAATTCTCGAAAATCGCACGTGTTTTATCCGTTTCGTAAACGTGACGCAAACCGTTGGTTTTATTGGGTTGGCAACTAAGTGATTGCGGATTTTGTCATTAGGTAGTAATGAGCAGAGATAGATAATATCGCAGAAAAGGTCAGCGTGACCATACTCGGAAGAAAGTTAGGCAAATTCGAAATACGACATCTAACAAGCAATTAGTTCGACAATATGTCATTTTATTTGTTATAATTATATGACAATTATTTTATTATTTATGCGAATAAATGTGACGTGAAATAATTTCTGATTCTGTCAACTGTATGAGAAACGCAAATGTTATTGTGAAGGTAATTGAGATGAGGAGAATTTTCACACCGTATGCTGTGGTATTATAAAACACAATTCTGTGAATTCGAACTTGTTGTACGTATTTTAATAATATCTATGTATATATTTGTTATACATTGGTATTATGTTAACGTAACTTAATCCAACAAAGATTTACAAGAAGCTCCTTGGTGTAGAACGCGCAGCCTCGAGTCGAGTCCGGACTTCAGATCCCATCAAAAGGGATTCTATTTCAACTAGAATTTCAATTAGTAATGAAATTAAATTATTCGTTACTTTATTTAAAATTGCCAATCAAAATGAACATTCCTGTTTAGGAACGATTCATTTCACTTTGCTATGAAAAATGAAAATAAGAAATTAGTTTAACACTAGAACTACCGATAGTTAATACCAAGCTATTTATGTCAAAACCAGTCAAAATGACTGGTCTTTTAAAAAAAAATACGTAATAATAGAATATTTTTATATTTATCGATTTATCACTTTCTTACAAAAGAAATTCCATGTTATGTAGTACATTTTTTGTATTATTAATTAATCCATCCGGGATCTTTAAATGAGGGTTGACACATTTATAAAACTGTAGAATCATTCATTTTGGCTGGTGTGGCGTTTCTATTGTTAACATTTAGCGATCTAGCGATCGATCTGGAATTTTTCTTATAACTGATATCGTCGTATCGAATGATACGCAGTAAAAATTTTCAAAACTTGTGGCAAGTTGTACAAAAAGAGAAAACTGGTTAATTAGGCGAGAAAACTGATTAATTGAGGTTCGATAAACAGATTGCAGGTCGATAAACAGATTACAGGACCCTTTTACACTTTGACTGGTATTGGTGTAAGTAGCCTTGATACGAAATACATAAAAAACAAAATAAAACTCATTATATTATTCTTTTAGTTATCGTGGCAAAAGTCATTACACCACTTGGGGGAAAAATAGAACATAAAGTAGGAATTTCAAAATAAAATTATAAAACCAGTCAATTTGACTGGTGTGATAGATCTACTATCAAGCAACTATTTATTCCAAATCCTTATTCTTCCTTCCTATTTTAACTCTAAAAGTTCCAAACCAGTCGAAACGATCGGCATCAGATTTTCGGTTTTCGCGTTTGTATTGTGAAAACGTGTAAATGCCTTTGGCAACGTTATTGTTCGCTCTTATTCGCCACAAACAGATGACCGCGTATAACGTACTTACTTTCATCGTATTTGATATTAATTAACTGTATGAAATGAACATTTGCTTCGGAGGTAGATGCTCGCCAACACAATTTTATCAATATGTATCTTACAGATTAATTGATCAAGTGTTACTAAATAAACGCTCGAAGCGTACATCTCGTATGCCAAAGCGCTACACTAAATGGAGCAGCCGCCCAGACGCTCTAAATCCTGTGCAATGCTAATGCATACAGTGAAATTGCTATCACCTGCATAGTACGATCGATCAACGTATTTGTTCACAGGCTTGTCGGGCAACGATGTTAGCGGTTGGTCGAAAATCCCCTGCCTGAAGGGACGTTCCTCCAGCAAAGGTGGAAACGCATCTTCCGGTGCACATGGCGGTCCACCACAATGTCCACATTCTGTGTTAAGCAGCACTCGTAGTTCAGTCAGCAGTTCGCCATTGAGCCCATGCCCAACACCTATGCCATTTTTGGTCACCTCGGGCTCGGTTAGGTGAGTTTCAATCTGCCCTATTTATTTACTTATTTAATGTATTTTTACTTTACTAAGGTATTTTTACTAAAGTATTTTTTATTTTAAGTAAATTTACAAATTTATTTACTTATTTAATCCTCGCAAACGATTATATTATTCTTACCACTTACAGAATAATTTTTATGATATTCTTTGACTTTGACGATTGACAGAGCGATAGCTCTGAAGGAGGATTAGTAAAAAAAGCGTTATAAATGCGTGAGAAACAAAGGCACAGAGCAAAAGTTAATTATTCGTTTTTTCATTTTATTGGCGTTTTACCATTTGATTTGACACATGAGGAACACATTACGTCACGAAGATCAGCGTCATATTCACTTCATCTTATTAACGGACCTTGCTTACTTTATTATCTGTTAATAGACTGTAGATTTTTAATAAATTCGAAGATGCAAAAATCCATAAATTCCATATAACGTACAAAAACATGTAAAATATTCAAAGTAGGGTACACTTTATAGGAAACAAATTCTTGTGTAGGTTCTGTTACTTCCGCAGGCTGAAGAGACACTACCTGCTAGACCTAAACGATAGATTCAATTAGTTATTTAAATTAAGTAATATTTACTTATTTATAATACTTACTTATAAATTATACTTATCTATAATAGGTATTAACTTATTATAAATAATTAGCCATGTTACTGCGCCACGCCAGAAAAATTACTGAAAATTCTCAACGTGAGAATTGATTGTAATTTTAATAAATATTTAAAAAAAAAAAGGTTCTGTTACTTTAGTTTCGTTCATAAAAATAAAAAATTGTCTAAAAATCCATAGTCTAATTATCAGTGGCTAGATTATAATACACAATCGCATTAACAATAAATTATAGCACAACAATAATAATAATAATACACAGGTAAAATAGGGAAGCATAATATACATCTCGCTTGCTTTATGTTAGTTTCACTGGAAGTAAAAGATTCTAATACTCTGTGTTCGAATATCTAACACTACACGATGTTTCTTCTGCAACTAATTACATTATCTACTGAATTATTCGTTAGCTTGAACTTGTAAATTCGATTACGTGCATTAAAATGTTTGCTGCAAGTGGAATAAAGATAACAGCAGACTCTTTTAATCACCCGCTAATTTGGATCATAATGTCAGTAATGCGCAACAGGCGCGTCATTCTTTTGTTCTGTTCGAGTCATGCTTCAGGGCTTGCAGTTGAACGAATTCCGACCGAATTATTAGCGTACCGTGTCTAATGATTCCCTCGGGGATCTACCAGTTGCTTTGGATAAACATATTACGAGACGTTTGAATTATTTCATGTGTAGCTGGAAACTAAACGTTTTTGAAAGTTCAGAGAAGCCGTGAAGATCTTTCGGTTCTTTTTATGAGTTATTTTCTTCTCTCATTTTTCCTGCTTACAAATTAGCGTTCAATTATTATACTAACGTGAGAATTTTGTTGTTAAAAATAATCCACCTGAGAGATATTTTGTTAGCAGAACAGAGCTCTAAGACTTGAAGCTTTGTCCTTTGTTTAATAAAATGTGGACTTCATCGCGACACTCCACTCTTGGCAGTGAAATGTTTTTTCTACCACAGTATTCATATGCATCTCGCAGAGGATTTTGTTATTATAAGTCGATTTTATTGTAAATTTGTCACGAGAATCTTGGCGAATTTTTATCGATATCAGCTTTGCAATAATATTTCTGTTATATATGTTATCTAACATTAATTATAATCCACCTGAAAATGTTACTAAAAATATCTTTTTAGCAAAACATTAAGCAGACTTCAAATTTTGTTTTTTATTTAAACACAGACTCCATTGCGACATCCCATTGTTGACGATGAAATGTTTTTTCTATAATAATATTCACATCCATCTCGTAAAGGATTTTGCTATTATAACTTAATTTTACGGTAAATTAGTCACGAAAATTGTAAAGAAATTTTGTCAATTTTTCCTTAGTAACTTTGAAATAATATTTCTCTTATACATATTGTTTAACATTAGTTAAAGAGGATAAAATTATTTCTCAGGTATAGCAATTTCTTTTAATAACTGTTTGTAGATTAAAAAGAATTGATTGTTGCTTTAATTTTAATTTTTCAAACTTAGCACGTAATTAGAATTCTCATATATTTCCCATTTGCATAATCAACTTTGTGCCATTTGTTTTCTTTCTGTCTTATTTTCCATCTATTATTCTGATCTTACATTCGCACTTCAAACGCGTCTCTTAACTTCAAATTTCGTAACTGCTTCCCGTTAAATCATCCCATAAACATCATCAACAACAACGATTATATTCCTACGCACATTGTATTCCTATTACAAAATAACATCAAATGTTACATTCATCATTGTTAATATTTAAAACAACTCGCGCTGGTATCGTCACGTACATAATAAAATCTTTTCGTAATAAAACGCAGATTCAGATCTTGTTGTTTGTATCAAAGTGTGTCTTAGAATTATAATTGCGATATGTATAATGCATCGACATATTCAATGAAGCATACGCACACCATTACAGTTCAGAAACAATTAATTTTTCAACGTCGAAACAAAGGATATTCTATAGAATGAAAACTTGATAAATAAGTAGGTTTGCAGAAGGAATATACGAGAGCATGATAAAATTCGTATCAGTAAAAGCATGATTAATTTCTGGTTCAATAATCATACTCAAGTTGTTTAACTGTATACAATATAAAACGACTTGCATCTTCCATAAATATCACAATTCTTAAACTATTATTTTTATAAGCCGAAATCTCATAATTAAATACAAATATTAATAATTTATATTCACCGTAACATTTAATTCTACTTCCTTGTACTGTTTAATACTTAACTTCGCGATTTAATATCGATGAAAGAAATACTTACGTTTAATTCATTATTGAGTACAAGGTAAGGCGAGACTAAAAAAATATTAAACAGTAAATGAAGGTGAAATTAATTGTAAAATTTAATTAAAACAATTAATCGTATCATTTAATGTAAAAAATTAATTGTAACATTTAATCTTACTTTCTTTTAGTGTTTAATACTTAACTTCGCGATTTAATATCGATGAGATAAATACTTACGTTTAATTCATTATTGAGTACAAGGTAAGGCGAGACTAAAAAAATATTAAACAGTAAATGAAGGTGAAATTAATTGTAAAATTTAATTAAAACAATTAATCGTATCATTTAATGTAAAAAATTAATTGTAACATTTAATCTTACTTTCTTTTAGTGTTTAATACTTAACTTCGCGATTTAATATCGATGAGATAAATACTTACGTTTAATTCATTATTGAGTACAAGGTAAGGCGAGACTAAAAAAATATTAAACAGTAAATGAAGGTGAAATTAATTGTAAAATTTAATTAAAACAATTAATCGTATCATTTAATGTAAAAAATTAATTGTAACATTTAATCTTACTTTCTTTTAGTGTTTAATACTTAACTTCGCGATTTAATATCGATGAGATAAATACTTACGTTTAATTCATTATTGAGTACAAGGTAAGCGAGTTTAAGACAATATTAAATAGTAAATGAAAGTGAAATTAATTGTAGCATTTAATTAAAAGAATTAATCGTAACATTTAATCCTACTTTCGTTTAGTGTTTAATACTTAACTTCGCGATTTAATACCGATGAGAGAAATACTTACGTTTATTTCATTATCGAATGCAAGGTAAGGCGAGACTAAGAAAATATTAAACAGTAAATGAAAGTGAAATTAATTGTAAAATTTGATTAAAAGAATTAATCGTAACATTTAATTAAAAAAATGAAACCTAATGTTTAATTTTACTTCCATTTACTGTTTAATATTTATCTTTGTGATTTAATATTGATAAAAGAAATGCGTACGTTTGCTTTATTATTGAATGTAAAGTAAGAAAATATTTATTTTCGTACAAAGGAAACAGCAAAACGCAAGCTGTTATAACCTTAACTGCTTCTGATCGAGGATTATATTCACACAATAAGCATTTCCCTATCTCGCGCACATCGCTGCCAGACTGCATAAACACGCACAAATTGTTTTCTTTTTCACGATGAACCTCATTAGACGTATCTCACATGATGCTTAAATCTATTTTAATGGCATTTCTGGCACACAGTGTCATTTATGACGGCGTATTCAACAATTTGAGTCTCCAAGTGTTTGATTGTCATATTGTCGCTTTCGAAGAGCTTGTAATATATTTAATATGCCGTTTAGTAAGCAAATGGATAATCTTTCTCGTTGGCGTATATTTGTCTAAGTAAAGTACAAATAAGGTGGAAATTATTTCATAATTTTTGGCGCATCTCGAAGTCGATAATTTTTCTTTTGGTAAGAGATGTTCCATTGACGTTGCACGCTTCTCACTTTGTTCTTGAATTTTTTTTTTGGTTGTCCAAAATTTTTTTGGGTCGGATACGACCAGCTTGGTTTCGAATTTACATTTGGAAAGAAAACACGCACGTGTAACGGTGATCGAAACGGATATTCCGAATTTTTAGCTTTCACCGACCGAGATAAAGTGTTAAGCAAATTTCTCCTGCGAACTCATATTAATTTGTTAATTTATCAATAAGAGGCTGTTCGTGTTTAGAACTAGCTTCTGCGCGCCTTAAAAATTACTGAAAATTGAATATAAAGAAATTGTGAGACCAGAGACTTGTAATTTATTTTTATTTACTTCGTTATTCTAAAGAAACATATTAGACAACTTGTACAAAATAATTGTATTATTAATTGCAAATAATTGTAACTAATTGTAAACGCAAAAGTTGTTACTTCCTTTCCTCCTTCTCAAAGTGAATATTATCGAATTAGTTTTCTTACCTCCTTCAAAGAAAAGAAAGTGCAAGGAGATGTTTATTGAACGTGTTTACGAATTAAAGTATAAATGTATCAAAATTTTAACTTAGTAAATAAATACTTTGACTTGCTTTCAAATAAAATTATTAGTCTCCACAGTATAAGAACACAGCTGTAGGGAAGAACTGTTGCAGATATCGTTAAAGTAATAAACAGATCTCTATTTTACATGTCTTAGACATGTCAATGATTAGAATATAATTAGACATGTATATGATTGGAATATAATTTAAAAACTACAAGTAGAAACGCAACACTTCGATCCTGGTCTTTATTTCTCTTTCCATTTCATCGAATATTGTTGCAGACGCGTAACTCGACACATATACAAATCGTAAGTAATATTTCTGTGCATCTGCAAAGGTGTTTTTTAAATACAAAATTTTTGTTTTCTATAGAATATCGTAGGAAAATTTTAGTCGAAGCTCGATAACTTGAAAGTCTCTAGAAATGGAAATAGAACTCGCTTTAGCTCGAATTACCTTCCACGTGTCCAGATGTGTTATTTTACCTGTAGGATTTGAATTTAGAATATCCAGACCTTTAAAAATCGAACTTGCATCGAGTCTCTGCAACTCGAAATGTGCCTATAACTATGTCGTGTGTCACAAGATATCGTCACCTTTCTTCCAATTGTTAATATTAGGTTGTCCGAAAAGTGTCTTTCGTTTCATAAGGTGATAATAGATGAATAACAATTTCTCTTTTATATTATTTTATCGAATTAGGTATGATCCCTTTCGTTCTATTTCTATTATTATGTTCGTGCATAATTCGATAAACTAATATAAAACAAAGGCATTGTGCGTCCATTATTTCCTTATCAAACGAAAGAAACTTTTCGGACAACCTAATATTATCTGGAATGACGTAAAACAACACAAACTGTGTCCTACTTCTACGCCCTTCGACCACGTGCATACTCGCGCAAGATAATGAGTTTTTGTCAATCGGCAGCGTAATTGCGCGCGTAACTTTATGCACATCGAATGAAACAAGTTCCGAGAGAAAGCTTAAAATATTAAACGCTAGCCTGTTATCGAAACGGTGAACGTAATTGTGCCTTCGAACGAAGCTTCTGCGTGTCGAATTTTCGTTCGTTAAACAATAAAAATTTCTCTAACTAGCTGTTTCCGTGACGTTCCAGTTACCGAGAATCGACTATACATGTATCGTTTACTATATTCATAAATCATGAGACGCTTAGGATAAACATAAATGGATGTTAGATTTTCGGTTTGGTTCGGGGCGAGGATAACACGCGGATGGAGAAGGTGAATTGTGAAGGGAAAAAGCAGAAGGAAGCACAAAGTGACACGAAGAAGGGAAAATAAAGGGTGAGGAGAAAGTGAAAGAAAAGCGAAAAGAAGTCAGGAACGAGAGAGATACAAATTAGAAAAACTAGAGGAGAAGAGGTTAGGAAGTCAGAAGCGCGGCAAACAGAGTAAGGTAGGGAAACGACAGATGGCGTCAAACAGAGGAAGACCAAGGAACGCGGGTAACGCGGGAGATAAAGCCAATTTCAAAAACATAAATGGATGTTAATTAATTGCAAAATGAAGTTGATAATATTTAATACTCGCACGTACCGTAGAAATATCTGAGTTACACTGTGATTAAAAAATATTATAATCAACAATGCGCAAAGTTAATTTCATCGAAGCTTATGTTTAAAACTAGCGAGTATCTTGCAACTTACGAGTGGCAACGTAGGTTTAACCCTTTCGCTTCGAGTGCCGCTTATAGGCGACACTAGGGCCGGCGCAAGGCAGATTCAGCGCGGAACCCGGCCCCGTGTTTTGAGAGACTACGAAAATTATCTGCGATCATCGATAAACCAAGAGAGATTTTCATCTTTGGCTATTCTGTCAATAAAAAGTGAAGTAGCAAATTCAATCGATTTTGACGATGTTATCAAAAACTTGGCGTCGAAAAAAGCGAGAAAAATTATTTAATATTATTATTGGATCGTATTATTATTTAATATTCATCTTATAAAAAATTTATAATATGTAACAGCATTTGTAAATAAATAATTCCTCGTTGTAAAATTTAAGTGCAGGATTTGAATGTGTATTCAGGCCCCGCAAAATTTTTGTACCCGGCCCCGTGATAAGTCAGGCCACCCCTGGGCGTTACCCACGAGATGACCTGTGGGTACGAGCGCCGCATATAGGCGGCGACCACGCAACGACTCCCGAGTCCGGCATCCCATATATCCGACATCCAAATCATGTATATACAAGTGCTATCTGTAGTCAACGATATTATATTTTTTCGTTATCGGCAGAATATTTTCTGTTGATTCTACTGACATATTGGATTAATCACTTCTTAAAGTTACTCATTGTTGAAACAACATCAAAACGTTCCACGTAATATATTTCAAACACCCAAACGATCGTATACTGTTTCATGCTAAAAAATCTGTTAAATCCATTGACAGTGAAACGGTATTTCATATACGGTTCTTACTTTACAGCAGCTCAGGCGCAGATTCTCCCTGGCGCTGGCTCTGTTTCGGTTTAGACTCTCCAATACCATTCTTTTTGTTCATCGCGAACGCTACGTTTTTCAGATTGGTATAAAACTGTGGAAGCTTACAAAGCAACTGACGCAACTGAGCAAAGCACCTTAGTACTAAATAACAAATTACTGCTCAAATAATGAGAAAGATTGTCGGCAACAAAAAAAGCCGATTAATAGGCTATCGGTCGGTAAGCGTCAGCGACAAACAAGCGATTAATCGGCTATCGGTCGGTAAGCGTCGACGACAGAAAACCGATTAATCGGCTATCGGTCGGTAAAGCGTTAAAACTTAGGAAACCGTATATACAACAACCACGCACACTGTGCGTATTTCTGGCGCGCGTTTTCGTTCAGTGACGGCACTTCGGCGGACGTGGACTGCCGAAGCGAAAGGGTAGATACCGCAATAGGATTGTAAATGTTCTCTTCTTAACCTTTGCGGGCAGCATGATTTTGCAATGAGATTACGAGCGAACTTGTATCAATTAAATTTGAATGTTGATGTTTTCTTTCAAAGCACAGTGCCTGTTAGCGTTTCGTCTATATTTGATAGAAATGCGAATCGGAATAGCCTGTTGTAAAGGTCGTGTCTGCTAAAAATAAGCCTCCTCTCTCATTTATACTTCATACGGGGTTATATTCAGCAATCGAACAGAGACATAGCGGCCGTAGAAAGTATACGGACACGTTACAATATCGCGTGTTTCAATTTGAACTCAGACAGAAGCAATGCACTGACTTCGTTCAAACGTTTTCATTTATTTATTATCGTTGTTTGTTTTATTATTTAACGTCGCATCGCCTGCCACAGTTACCAGCAGCTATGTACTTTTTCTGCTTAAAATAACGCGCATATTTATGCCGGACACTCCAGTACTCTAAGACAGTGATTATACGATTGTAAATTCCGGACACGTAATTAAAAATAAACGTTAGATTCGGTTAATCGAACGTCTCTTCTTAGTCTTGAAGTTTAAGGGGGTGTCCTGAATTAGAATTCTAAAACAGCGTCTTTTTGTGATTGTTTTTGGTTATTGAATTTTGAGGTATGATTTTATATATATTTAACGAATACAAAAAATTTTTTTAAAGTAAGAAAGAAAATTAGAACAGATTTCTAAGACTATTTCCTGGGCTGCAGTTTTCAATCGTCGTGAAAGATCCACCTCGTAATTCTTGACCGAAACGAAAAACCAAAAAAGGGTTAAATTATTATATATTTTTCTTCTCAACGAACTAAAAAAGTTCGTCAAAAAGTTTATTTAAGTTATTGTTATAGCACCTTAAAGTTTAATTTTTCTTTTTATAAAACACATATTTTCTTTAAACCCGCCAAAATTTTTAATTTCACACTGTTTTCTGTCTTTCTCTTAGTTCATCGAGTTCGTTAAATATATATAAAACTATACCTCAAAATTCAATAACTTCATTTCTTTCTTTCCCTTCTAAAAAAAAAAAAATCACAAAAAGACGCTGTTTTAGAACATTCTAATTCAGGACACCCCCTTAAATTGTCAGCAAGTTTGCGTATTTGTATAAGTAACAAAAGCATGCATATACCGCAATCCAATGACTAAAATATAGCTGCTTGTACGCATGAAAATATATCACACATGTGCATCTGAATGTAGCATAATAAATAATTGAAACAGTTAGTTTCACTTTCAACCTCACGCCTTTATATTCCCCGTTTAAAACGTTATCTCTCATCACACAGTTATTTGAGACAAGTAATATGCTTTCAATGATTGTCATTCCATTATGGAAGTTGCAATATGAAAGTCGGGAAACGAAAGTTGGGCGAAAAATACCGCTTTACAGACTACTGAGTTGCATTGATCCGGAAATAATTTAATCCTATGATAATTCCGAAAACTATTCGACTAAAGATGATCGTGTACCAATTATGAAATTGTATGCCTATCGTTAGAATGACAAGCTTACTCCTTTTTTTTTTCTTTTTTTTTTTTGTTTATTTTCACATTGGTCCAGGGGTCTAAATTAAACATTTACATTCGTGCCTTGTAACACGAAAGACCCTTGGCCATTTACGCATTTTATTAAACCTCTGGCGATTTTTGTTTGTAAAATGTCTATTTTTCTCTTTGCCTCGCTTCTCTTTTTGCGCTAATAGCATAGGGTGACCTGACGTCAGGCCAATATCGTGTCCATAGCCCAACACAGCTTGACATTGCACGTACACCGCTTGTGGATATATATAACGTGCATAGTTTCTGCATGGCTAAAGGCCATTCGCGTATAAAGCCAATTATTACGATTCGTAAATAATTGCTGAGAAATCGGCGGACCGACTGGGATACGAAGCCAGAATATCTCCCAGTGGCAGATGGCTAGCCACTTCATCAACAATCTGTCTTTATATTGCAGAAACCTACTCGGCGTAATTACCAAATAAATATTCATAGTATCTATGTATAATTGCATATAGATGGTTGTATTAGGTTGTCCGAAAAGTTGCTTTCGTTTGATAAGGAAATAATAGACGCACAATGTTTATGCGCACAATGAATTATGCACGAACATAATAATAGAAATAGAACGAAATAGATCATACTTAATTCAATAAAATAATATAAAAGAGAAATTGTTCATCTATTATCGTCTTATGAAACGAAAGAAACTTTTCGGGCAACCTAATATTTAGAGTGAAGGAAAATAGATGTTTTGATATAATCATGATTCCGATAAAAGTCAACGTAATTTTCTCGAAAGTTTTTCTCGAAAGAATCTACACTTTCAGCAATTTATTTTTACTTACAATTTACCTTACTAGGATTTGATAGTTTAAGCGAGAGATGAAAGTATGATTTTCAGACAATGCCATTAATTTCCCGAGATGATTGTATCTAATAATAAAATTGCTTTGTTTTTTTTTCTTTTTTTTTTTAATAGATTAAAATGCATCGAATAAACTTCATCAATCTGTTACGATTCCGTGACGATTCTAACTTTACTCGCGCATAGATTCTTATCGATCTTCGATTCTACACTTGCTACGTCGTTCAAACGGTTGTTAAATTATTATGGCATGAAATATTTAAAGCTCGATAAAAAAAGAAATCGCGTCATTTATCATACTGTTCGTTATGTGAAAAAACAATTATTATTTACACTGTGTTGCTCTGTTTAACAGAAGGTATCGAAGATTGTTATCGTAATTCATAAGTGAACAATATGAGGAACGATAAAATTTCTTCGTTTGTTATTTTCGCACAATTGTTAAATTTTTTCAAGGCTATTGATTTATAAAATGAGGGCAACGCGAGCAGTTATATTTTATACGTAAATACATAACATAAGAATAATACTGCGCGTCAGTTATTTATAGTACTCTGGGGAAAAAGTGATGGAAAATTGTAATAAAAAAAAAGTTTCCAATATCATCCAGTTTTCTCGCATACCATATATATATCAAGTAGAAAGTTTCAATTTTGTATTTGATTATAGCAGATCTAGGCTGATATCTTTTTATTTATCTAAAATTATTCCTCCTTCCAGTTGAAATGTCGTATTTGAATTATTGCTACAATGAATAATGAATATTTTAAACGCAAGTAGTAATGAAAACTTATAAACATAATAGAATTAATGACACGATTATGAATTAAATACTTGTATTATAATTAGTGGATTACAAATTGCCCATTCAATTCAATTTATTTTATGGAAATTAATATAAAAGTAAATTTGCGCTATTTGCAATTAAATGCAAGTAGTAACAAAAACTTCAAAACACAGTAGAATTAATGACATGATTATGAATTAAATATTTGTATTATAATTAGTAGATTACAAATTAATAAAATTGCGCTATTTGTAATTAAACGCAAGTAGTAACAAAAACTTCAAAACACAGTAGAATTAATGACATGATTATGAATTAAATACTTGTCTTACAATTAGTGGATTACAAATTGCCCATTCAATTCAATTTATTTTATGCAAATTAATATAAAAATAAAATTGCGCAATTTGTAATTAAACGCAAGTAGTAGAAAAAACTTCAAAACACAGTAGAATTAATGACATGATTATGAATTAAATA
>NT_176528.1:82524-114509 GCF_000188095.3 Bombus impatiens | reverse complement strand
ATTAATATAAAAATAAATTTGCGCTATTTGTAATTAAATGCAAGTAGTAACAAAAACTTCAAAACACAGTAGAATTAATGACATGATTATGAATTAAATACTTGTATTATAATTAGTGGATTACAAATTGCCCATTCAATTCAGTTTGTTTTATGCATATTAATATAAAAATAAATTTGCGCTATTTGTAATTAAACGCAAGTAGTAGAAAAAACTTCAAAACACAGTAGAATTAATGACATGATTATGAATTAAATACTTGTATTATAATTAGTGGATTACAAATTGCCCATTCAATTCAATTTATTTTATGCAAATTAATATAAAAATAAATTTGCGCTATTTGTAATTAAACGTAAATAATAGTAATGAAAACTTCGAGACATAACAGAATTAATAACATGATTATGAATAAAATGTTTGTAATATAAGTAATTAGTTGCATATTACACAATTAGTTCTTAATTTTGTTTTTGTGTAAATTAATTTAAAAAATAAGCTTGTGATACTAATAATTTTGACGCATATCTACGAATTATAAGAATGCATATAATTATGTATTAAGTGAACTGAGAATAGTAATGGTGCGAGTTAAACTTTCTGAGAATTTTAATGAATTCGTTTGCATTTACATAAATCGTATATTTCAGCTTCTAAAAATATCGTCCGTTTAATTCCACATTTAATTAAAGCACAGCTTCACTTTCTGACGATATACGTTTTTGTAATTTCAAAACGTATATATCCCACGTTTTCTATAATAATATACGCGAACATTATTTTACGAAAAATACCAATGGATCCACTCTCGTCGTTATAATAATTAATGTAATAATAATAATCAGACATCTTATAGTTATAAATAAATATATAATATATGAAATTGAGCATTCCAACAACTCCTTTAGTAAGATATATAGGAAGCAGGAAACTGCTATAGAAAATGAAAAATGTTATAGAAAAGTCGAAAATACCAATAGAACTTTCCATTTCCCATTATACATTTGCCATTATGTACAAAATGACAAAACTGTGGCATTTTCTCTATTTCTCAAATCCTCCAGAGAGTATTAGAATATAATACACGGAAATACTCCGTCTCAGACAATACAATTGAGCCCTGCAAATATCAACTTCCTGAGTCTCTCGCATAAATGACGGAAATTTTCCCCAATCAGGTTTCTAACGAGAAACGCTACAGCTCCGCCATCGTCGCAAAGGACGCGATTCTTTCGCAATTAAAAGTTTCGTTAACGAACTGCCAAATCGATACATCATTACCAGGATGGAACACGTCGGCATAACAAGTCTGCGAAGGGTAGTTCTCGATGCGGAAACTTGGCCAATTCGCCGCGAGAAAATGTATTAGCAGGCGCGCGGTTTGTCGGCTGCAATGCTACAACGTCGACATTCTGCCGTGCCACCACGTTCTGAATAATTCATAGCGCAGCATCTCGAAATGCCTGGTTTCCCTGTAATATATCGATAACCGTCCTCTTCAACCGACTGCTTGCCCCTTCTCGTCGTCTCCTGCAGACGGTAATCGCTATGGGATTCTCCTACCTGTCGCGGGAAGCGTATCGATCCAGTCGCGATGCATTGTTTTTCCAGACTGTTCCGCCGCTTCGGTCATTTTTCACGTTTCGAAAAATATATCGAATTAAAGGGAAGCTTTAAAAGCAGATGGCTGCTTCGTGCGATAATTTAACACGAAAGTTCCATTAGATTTTCGTGCATAACAACACGGTCGACTCTCGAACACAGCGGCGGATTTCATTGTACGCGCACGTGTTTCTCGCTTAATATTGTAGGAATTTTCGCGAGTAGATACACACCGTGTACTTACTTATGTAATCCGTGTAGGAAAGCGCCACTTTGTAACAAACTTTACGGACAGCTAACGAGAAGCGTTTGAGAATAAAAGGCGAATCGTCGTTGCTGAAAGACGATTAGCCGACAGACTAAGTTCATATTATTTGCAGTTTTCGTGAGATCAGTCGCGTGAAGATCATCACAGTATAAATATAATATACGGATGAATAATGTGAGTGTATATTGGTTTATATAGGGTGGTCTAAGAGTTGGACGAAAACACGTTTCGAACGTAATTTAATCAGCTTTCAATCGACTGTAAATTGCAATACGAAAATGTTTTACTTGTATGAAATATCGAGGTTACTACTATTTTTTAAAACGAAATAATACGTTTTCTTATACTCCATTCGATGCATTTTTTTTAATCCTCTGCAGGAAGGTATTAAGGTACTCGAGTCGGGAAAATTTAAGGTAATTGAGTCGGAAAATTTAACGTTGCGAAACTTATCGTATGAAAGACGAGGAAAGATAGCGTAATACCTTTTGCTTTTTATACTTTACGCGCTACTTTTTAGCTTTTATGCTTTCCTCGTCTTTCGTACGATAAGTTTCACAACATCAAAGATAAAACATCTTTTAAACTGATCATTTCTCCATCCAAGTACCTTGACACTAGAACTACTAGCACACCAGTCAAATTGTTTGGTTTTACAATTTTATTTTAAAATTCCTACTTCATGTTATCTTTTTCTTCCGCAATGATGTAATGACTTTCGCAACGATAACTAAAAGAATAATATAATGAATTTTATTTTGTTTTTTATGTATTCAAACTGAAAATAATTTTGTATCAAAGCTACTCATACCAATACCAGTCAAAATGACTGATACTTGTCAAAGTGTAAAAGAATCCTGCAATCTGTTTATCGAACTCCAATTAACCAGTTTCCTCGTTTGGTACAACTTGCCACACGTTTTGAACATTTGTACTGCGTACTATCCGATATGACGATATCAGTTATCAGGAAAATTCCGGGTCGATCGCTAGATCGCTAACACTAAAAATATCACAGTAGTCAAAATGACTGGTTCTACAATTTTACAAATGTGTCAATCCTCTTTTAGGGGTTATGACCCTAGATGGATTAATGATACCAAAAATGTACTGCATAACGTGAAATTTCTTCTGTAAAAAAGTAATATACAAATATACAAATATTCTATTATTACGTATTTTTTAAAGACCAGTCATTTTGACTGACTGGTAGAAATCGCTTCGTGTTAACTATCGGTAGTTCTAGTGTTAATACGTAGCTGTAGAGACTTAAAAAATGCATATATAATATAACGATATATACAAAAATGTATCGTTCCATCTAAAAATATAAAGGTGACTCTTTACTAAAGGAGTAACACTTTTTTGAAATTATTATTATATTGCGATTCGTAGCCGATTAGAAGCTGATTAACTTTTGTTCGAAATGTTTTTTCCTTCGACTGTCGTAAATGCTGAAAAATCGCAGTCACTGAATTTTGGACCATACTATATATATATGTACATATATATGTGTACGTATTTCCTCTTCCTTACACGTGGATAATTTTCTTAAAATCATTTTCTTCTTTGTCCAACTTATTTTCTTAGAAAATTACAATAATAACACATGTATGTACATATGTAGTATGCTTCATATACAAATACAGCTTTCATGCGACAACAGGACGTTATATACACGCATTTACGTACATGTTTCAGTTTTTCGGGACTGAAAATTTATACGCGGATTTTCCAAGGTTGAAAATTTGTCCGAGGTGAATCGTAATTATCGGATTTTTCGCCACCACAGTACGTCCACTCGCGTGTTTATGTCTACAATTTGTCTTTGTTTGGTATGCAGGCTCATATCAGTTACAAAGCATGGTTTAATTAAATATTTGGAATCTTAAACGGTAGAATCGTAGATTTAACCCTTTGCACTCCTTTGTCGAGTCTCACTCGACATTCTTTCAGTCTAACATTTTCGTGCAACGTGCGAAAGAAAACCAGAATTGCATCCTGGAAATTGTTTCAACATATATCGTACACTTAAAAATTACAAAATACAACAATAGTGTGAATAAAACTGGTATTTAAGTGAATTTCTTTCTTCCTTTATTTATTTAAATTGTCTTGTTTTTTAGTTAAAGTAAATTTGAAATAAAATACTTGGAAGCATTGGGAGCTGTTGGTAACGAAATTGAAATAAAATTCAGAGTGCAAAAGCTTAATTAAATTTCAATCAAACGGGAGAAAACCCATTGGATCGCGATGTGTTACAGAGCGCGTATGCATCGTAGAAGTTTAAACAAAGAATTCTCAAATGCGCCAAGATAGAAAAGATGGAAAAGTTCAGTACGAAAGAAAAATTATTCGCAACTAAACACATTCTATGAATGGCATTACAGTTACTAAATTTAGAACTAAACCTACGTGGTGAAAATGCATCAACTTTGTCGAACGTCCCCAGACGATGGCCGTAGAGATTTAATAATTGCAAATCTTCAACGATTTCAATAAAACAGTGATGAACGAGTTAGATAGGACTAAGAACATGTTATAATACTTCTGTGATCATAATTTCCTGAAACTGTCAGTTAAAATACAAACGAATCTATAATTATTTCTTAAATATTAGCAGGTATTGTATTCTTCGATTCATCTAATTTTACCTAATGAAAGAAATGATAGTAATAAATATATGTCGGCATCGTTTCAGTATCTATATGTCGGGTGAACATTAGAATTTAAGGCGCGAACGATTCTTCATTTGAATTAGCCATCGTTTTACGAAACAGAGATTATATTTACGCGAATATGCAAGATTTTACAAAATATTATGAATAATGAGTTTAATGAATGATAAGATTAACAAACGATAAGTTTAACTAATGACTAGATTAAGGAATAATAAGTTTAATAAGAGTAACGAATAATATGTCTTACGAATAATAAATTTAACGAATAATGAGATCAACGATTAATAGGTTTTACGAATAATGAATTTAATTATCGCTATTAACAATGTTCCTGGGTTCAAGCGAATCCACGGTCAACGGGATAACTCTTTACTATGCGTAGAATAATTTTAAACACAAAAAATACGATTGCTGAGACACTCGGTAAATTGCTCGATGTATCACTTTCCAAGGCGATCACACGAATGAATATCTGATGAAAATCTTTTTCGCTGTACGACTGCATTTGTTTGTTATATGCTCGCTGGAGGCATCGAGAAGGTTCCAATCGTCGTTGCTAGACAGTTTCTGTCAGGAGTTTGTTGTATACTCTTTGGAAGCATCGAGAAAGATCCAAACGCCTTTGCTAGGCAGTTTCTGTCTGGAGTTTGATTCCTAATACAACGTGTGTCCCATTATATCGACATCTCCAAAGTACAATTCTATGTGATTTCTAGGGAGAACTATACAACCGATCCACACCTTCGTCAGGCAAAACGTTTATCCCGTGACCGTGGCTACGTTCGGCGACCAGTTGTCACCTCGAACCCACTTTCGCTATCACAAATATCGAACAATTACAAATGACAACAATTGCTTAATTACAGCTATGATAAAATCTAGGCTAAAGCATTAGAAGACTTTCACAAAATTGCAAAGGGAAGGCTCCGGTTTTCCTTTCATCTCCGACATATATATATATATGTAAATAGTAAAATCTTCGAAATATCGGCGCTGGAAAATTTGTTATTCGAAGCAAACACGTCTTAAAGAAATAATAAATAGTAAAAGAATAATAAAAAATAAGAATGTAAATATTTAATATGATTCTTAAAATATTCAGTTAATGAACGTTCCGAATGTAATTTTTTAAATATTCAATTACCCAATTGGCTAACCTTGAATCTCGTTATCAATTTATTCATGGACGCATAAGTAGAAACGTACTGGCGCTGCAAATTGCCAGACATTAATAATACATCGGCGCAAACGAACGTAATTAGGCGGTAATAAAATTGTTTCACGTGCCTTTGTCGTCATACAGGTAAAAGACGTGACAAGGAGAATAGATTTTCACGATACGAAAATTATAATGGAACGTGTAAGGCCGACATGTGCCGGGAAAAATATATACGTGAAATGCCACTACTTTCTCTCACATAATTCCAGTGTTTCCTATTGCTAATGATGCACTATGTGTCGTGTTTTTTCAGCATGCATCAAGGAACCAATTACTTAAGAAAAATTGTTCGCGAAAGTGGCAACGAAGAGCGGTAAAAATTGTTTCTAGAGCGCGAAATATATGTATGTACTTGCATATTGCGTGCACCTTATAACGGCTACAAATATTTATAAAAACACTTCCGAGAAACGGTAAAAAAATGTGTTAAATTATCGCCTAGCGTTACTTTTTACGTCGAATGGGTTTCATTTGATTCTAAAGCAAGTCGTATCTCGGACGTTGTGTGATATAATACTGTTTATGTAGAGAAGTGAAACGCTATGCTTCGAATAGAGGCAAGATTACACTCTACATTCTAATAATTACTCTCGGTTGATTTTCACATTGCAGATTCGTAACAACAACTGCACGCGATTCGTTTCCGCTTCCTAACGCGAAACTGTTGAAGTATTTACTTCAAGAAAATCTCTACACCTTTTCCTTTTGTATATCCGTAACCTGGAGATCGTTGTTACAAAAAGAATAGAATTTAAGGAAAAAATTTCAAAATAAGGAGAGGTCCATATTATTATGCGCTTGAATATAAATTTTGTTTTGCATTGCAAGGTCTAAAGACAAAAGAACTATAAGTAGATTTCTATTGCTGTTTCTTGTAGCCTTCAGCTAGAACTACACACCAGGGTTAACTTTTTGCTAATGTCCTTTTGCTATAAATATATGAACCCTGTCATGGATTTTTCCTATTGTATTGTAACAGTGTAAAAGTGAGGATCTGTATCAGCGTACACTATACTTATACTTATACCTATACTTATTTCAAGATATTTTTCTATTACAAATTCATCCACTCGTTCCTCTATCAGTCAACCTCAGCAGAAACGGTGGAACATTCGAACGCAACAAATACGAACCATCAGTCACAAAAGTATTCGTGCGAGATACAAGAAATTCTTTATATTCTTATATATGTTATAAGAATTCTTTATATAAGACAATTTTATAATGTACATTGTTCTATTTAACATAATCTAATTTACAAATTACAATTAAAATAATTACTTACGAATTGCTTACGAGTCATTTACAAGTTAATTATATATTGTACATAGTTGAATATTGGCGTCAAACTGGTTCACATTGTGAAATCTTAAACGCTCTGTATTTGGCATGACCTATAAAAGAAACCTAATGGCTTAGTGCACTACAACTATGTAAGTAAATAATTACAAAAATGATATTAACAAATGATGTAACTTATCATTTTATAGTTAAGATTATAGCCATTATGTTATGCGTGCTAATAACATCTCTAAAATAAAATTTAAAGAAGTTATTTTATCAATTTATAATTTATAAATTTTATTTAAAATAGATCAACTTCTTCAAACTTCGACCACACGACCTGAGGTTTTTTGAGAAGCTATTGGGTTGGCAACTAAGTGATTGCGGATTGTGTCATTACCACCTAATGACAAAATCCGCAATCGCTTAGTTGCCAAACCAATAGAAGGATTAGTTGACTAGATGAAGTGCAGCAGAAATTTGGAGAAAATAGAAATTGATATGAATAGCGATGAAGATAGTAAAGTCCACCTTGTACAATTTTTTTATCTTTTATACGTCATCCAGTGAACTAATTCTTCTAGCTTCTGAAAAAGAGCTCAAGTCTTTTGGTCCAATTTTGAACAAGTTTTTCTTTTGTAAATGATGTACGAATGCTCTTTACATTGACTGTATTTTGCATTTTACGTCTCAGATAGACTATGCCACTTGAATCAGTCAGTAGTCAGACAGGAATTGGATGATATCGAGAGGAACATAATCTCGTACAATTACATTTTATATGGACGCGTACAGGTGATATGCAGATGATTTACGTTCTTTTAAATTTTACGTTCTTCATCATAGAAGTTTTAATTTACGAATCGATTCGTCTTAACACTCTCTCTGAAAAGATATCTATTCGTGTGATAATCAATTCATATGGAAAAACTATTAATTTGCCGGATGCTTTCACTTTTATGTTGTAAAACCTATCGTATGAAAAGACAAGAAAACCAAATACGTTTTCCCTTAAATTGGTACCTTTCAGGAGCAAATTATATGTCTAATTTTTGTCCCATATTGAACGTCGTCGGACGTATATGAAATACCACATTTTGCCATTGAAACTATGTGTATGCATGTAGCGTATCGCTTGATATTTCTTTTGCAATTGGCATTATATGATTAATCTCTGGAAACGCAATAAAAACGGCTTATATTATCATCCATATTTGCATAAATACATTTACACAACAAAAGCTTGATTTACATAAATCCTTTACATCATTTTCCCCGTTGTAGTTTCATCGTAGAATGCCAACCGAAGCGCTTTCTCATGAATGAATATAATAATTATACTTTGTACAATTGAATTCAGTTAGTCTCGCTGCCTGGCTCATGCCGATCACGTAAAAGGGAATTGATACTATCGCAATTCCATCGAAACTCTATCCTTACGAGTCTTATAAATAAGATACACATTGATTCGTAGACTTTTCTCTTTGATTCTTCGTAACTTCATTAACTATGTATACTATAAATGCTGTACTATGAATACTATTTACTATACTACGCTATAAATAAAGGATACATCGAAAGATTGATTGACAGATTACAGACTTTCTTCTTTGACTTTTCGTAGCTTCGTTAACTATATGTACCATAAATAAGATACACATTGACTTTCTTCCTTGATTCTTCATAATTTGATTAAATATATAGACACGTACAGATACTTTAAACACGACGTGTCCAGAATTTGTAAAATAAAACTTTAATCGTCGTTTTGTTACTTTTTGCCTATTGCACGACATCAGCGGAATACAAGGCTGCCAACATGATTGTGTTATAAAAGATCCTTTATTAACTGATACGACCAAGTAAGTTGAGAGGTTCTTATTACGTTACGGATTTAATTGATGTCAGCGAATCGATCTGTTTCAGTAGCGGGATGGTGCAAAGTGTTGGTGCCAATTTATCTCCGGACCAAACATTCGGATCGATTCGATCGCTGTCGGTGACGAGGGAAGTCGCCAGTTTTCCTCTATCAAGAACGCCTACGCCGCCTCCGCAACGCAGGTAATTTTTCTTCATTTGCTTCGTTCGCCGCCACGGCGCGTTCAATAAATATCGCTTTACTCGAGCGTAACGCTTCCATCACGAGGAATAGCTATGCCCGTAGGATGTGTGAGATAAGCCCAACTTTTAAAAGATATCCAACAAGATACTTAAACATTATGGCTGAGCAGGTATTTTATCAAATGCGGCATTTTTCATCGAATCGTCGTATTTTTCTACCATTTTTCCACGTATACTCGAGGAAAATATGGAAAATAATGGTAAAATTGCGCGTAAGGAATTATTGAAGTATAAAAAGTTTTGATATTAATGTTTTAACATTTTGCACATTCTTCAAATGTTAGAAACCTCTTTTCTAAAGCGACGTTGGAATATACAAAATTCGAGAACCGCAGCAACCTGTCGCTATTACTTCTATTATTATTTGATTTGATTGTGAAATGTTTCTAAAAGATTTCTTATCGTGATTATGTGCAATTTATTCACTACGAATCAGATTTTCTAATAAATAGAGTGAATCGAATCAGTATAATATCAGCATAAAATGTGTAACGTTATATTAATAGTTGGAGATCTATGGGCAAATATACCACGTAAAGTTATTAACCTTCCTACGTTTTTTCGGTTATTTCCGAGCTAATTGTATTTTTCTAACATTATAAAATACCTTCAACTTGGACAAAATATGAACAAAGTTTTATTTGTATGCAGGATTTCTCGTTTCAGTCTTGTGCTATGCCTTTTGAACTTCTAATTCTTTTCTAATTTTCTTTTCAACAACTCTCTATCGTTTTAAGTGTTTTATTTAAAATGTACTTCATCAAACAGCTGATTGATAGGAAGCAATTTAAACAATTTTTTTGCTAATTACATTGAATATGTAATATTGCTTATCTAAGTACAAAAAAATACTGCCAAATATAATACATATTTAACCTGACAATTTAAAAATATCCAGCACGACACGGAGTATCTGTGAAAAAAATTAATTTCGAGTTACTCGACAATGAAGTTCAAAGGGTTGAACATCTTCTCACCTCTTAGGTACGACGCGCCACTATGGTGGCTCACTTCACTGACTCATTCGCTCCGTTTGAACTAAATGATCTTTTTCTTTTTTTTTTTTGTCTTGCTGCACACCTTTTTTGCCCTCACAACATTTTATAACAGTGTTAACGATATACAGACAGAATATATAGTTTTTGTTTTTGATACGCTAGTGTCAGGTATCAATTGTTGCTTCTCGTTAAAATAAATATACCGTTGTTAGATGCTCTTTTTAACATGCCGGTCCGTATCTTTATAATTTTTTAGAATCTTCCGCCTCAAAATGTAGCTTCAAAATAGAAAACGAACAGCAATTTGGAAAAAACTATCGCGCTATGAGTGTAAAAATTGTGACAAATTCTATGTGTCGTACAGTGCTTTAAAATATATCACACTCAATTGTAATATTAATTATTAAAGTCAATTATTTAAGTTAAATTATATGCATCATACCTTTAAGAAAAATTATAGTTTAATTATCAAAAGTTTCCTTCCTTATTTATTTAAGCTTATTGCAGTGCTGTATCGTTTACACGTAATTCTCGTCCATCTCTGCCGTACAGAGAAACAACCAGCAAGACAACAGCGAGACAACAAACAAAATTCAACCGTACCTAAGAGGTTAACAATATTCCAAATTCTTTTCGTTCGATAAAATGAGAAAAAGATTAAAAATGTAAAAATTCGTGGAACGTGGTAGGCTTAAAATACTGACAACACGGTTTATCAGTGGACATGTTTGCCACTTAACTTTACAGTACCAGAGGACGTAGATTTATCGGTAATTTGTTATATTGAAGTCTACTTACATCGTACACGCGGTCGTTAACGTTGATTGTACTTGGCTATTCGATAGCTTGGCCGCATTCCACGTGCTAGAATATTAGCCACGTGCAAACTCGAAGCTCGACTCGTGGCCAGTGAAGTGTACGTACTCTTAACGGTATATCAAGATTACTTACCTCCATGAATTAGACGTTCGTGCCATGTTCCTTCTACTTACGTTGCAATCTACTCCACCTTAAGTGTTTATTTAATAATTATTACGAATCAAGAGTCTCTGCGTGTTAACGATCAAATGAAATTGTACCTGTGACGCAATTTGAAATTGCTCAGTGTCAAATTGTGAAACTGAAATCAACTGACTTAAAATTACGCGGGTATTAATTATAATGAAATCCGGCTTAAGCGTTTATCTAACAATTATTACGGACAAAGAGCTTACATTAAATTTCAATTTCAAGATCAATTTGAGATTGGAAATCAAGTAGCTTAAAATTACGCGGAATTAATTATAATCAACGCGCATTAATCGTAATTAACTTCGCTTTAAGTGTTTATTTAGTAATTACCACGGATCAAAAATTTCTGCGTTTTAACGATCAAATGAAATTGTACGTGTGACAATATTTAAAATTGACCAATGTGAAATTGAAATTGAGATCGATTGACTTAAAATTACACGAGTATTAATTAACAATCAACTTCGTCTTAAGCGTTTATCTAACAATTATCACGGACAAAGAGCTTACATTAAATTTCAAT
Organism: Bombus impatiens; assembly: GCF_000188095.3. Taxonomy (NCBI): domain Eukaryota; kingdom Metazoa; phylum Arthropoda; class Insecta; order Hymenoptera; family Apidae; genus Bombus; species Bombus impatiens. Next base: position 102,802 of record NT_176528.1, on the reverse strand, counting down.
TTCAAGATCAATTTGAGATTGGAAATCAAGTAGCTTAAAATTACGCGGAATTAATTATAATCAACGCGCATTAATCGTAATTAACTTCGCTTTAAGTGTTTGTTTAGTAATTACCATGGTTCAAAAATTTCTGCGTTTTAACGATCAAATGAAATTGTACGTGCGACGCTATTTGGAATTGACCAATGTGAAATTGAAATTGAGATCGACTGACTTAAAATTAAACGAGTATTAATTAATAATCAACTTCGTCTTAAGCGTTTATCTAACAATTATCACGGACAAAGAGCTTACATTAAATTTCAATTTCAAGATCAATTTGAGATTGGAAATCAAGTAGCTTAAAATTACGCGGAATTAATTATAATCAACGCGCATTAATCGTAATTAACTTCGCTTTAAGTGTTTGTTTAGTAATTACCATGGTTCAAAAATTTCTGCGTTTTAACGATCAAATGAAATTGTACGTGCGACGCTATTTGGAATTGACCAATGTGAAATTGAAATTGAGATCGACTGACTTAAAATTAAACGAGTATTAATTAATAATCAACTTCGTCTTAAGCGTTTATCTAACAATTATCACGGACAAAGAGCTTACATTAAATTTCAATTTCAAGATCAATTTGAGATTGGAAATCAAGTAGCTTAAAATTACGCAGAATTAATTATAATCAACGTTCATTAAACGTAATCGACTTCGCCTTAAATGTTCATCCAATAATTGCAATAAATGCTTCTATGTTTTAACAATAAAATGAAATTACACATGCGACGCAGTTTGAAATTGGAGATCAACTGACTTAAAATTACGTGGGTATTAATTATAGCATTTCATTCGTATCACATCATTAAATGATATATTTAGTATCCTTTCAACAGTTGTTTGCCAATTTCGTCGTAGTTAATTTTCTACAGGAACGTTCATATAATTGTTTGTTTCTTTTATAAGAATTGCTCGACCGTCGGAAGTGTTCGAAAAATCGTGAGCATCGATTTTTAGACGATCCTGTATAACTAAATGCAATTTATTCGCTAGAGATCCTAATATGGAAACCTGTCATTGGTGCGATCAGTATGTTTTTATGTATGCAATATGCATATGTGAGAAGTGAAAACAAGAGCGTGATCGATACAACGATATCAAAGGTATCGTACGTCCACAATGCAGGCGGTATCATATTTTATATCGTAACAATGTATCAGATCAGCTGATCTTTCGTTTTTAATCAGAGAATCGTCGTCCTGTGTTAGCTATATCAGATATAGTAATTTGTTGGCAACTTTTTTAGAAATTTCTCTGCAAGAAAGTTATCGAGTTATTCGAATTTCGACACTTGTTGATATCATCAAGTACAACGTAAAGTTCTATGAAAAGATTATAGCAATTGTCCAAGTGATGAATTGAAAGGAAAAAACACCATAATAAATGAAAGTCGAATAACTCGTCTGGAATTTATATACAGTCTACATCTAGAGTTTATCGAAAAAAAATATCACTGAGGCAATAAATAAGATGTTTATAGGGAAAATAGTGGACAAGCAATGTACTTTAGATGTAGGAAATTTATTTTTATTTCACCTCGCTTTTACGAGTAGAGTAAACGAGATTTTTATTTTATCGCGTTTATTTACTTTTTAAATAGTTCGAAGTAGGTAGTGGCGTAGCAAAGAAAAATATTCGTGTCTTCTGAAAGAAACTTCTTATTTATACTTGATGGGCACTTTCTTATAAACGATATAAATCCTAGGAAAGCTTTCCCTTTGAGTAAAGTTAGGAGCTAGAAGTAAAAGTTCATCTGTTCCAACTTTAAAGCGTAAGACGCAACGTGAAAGCTTTCCTGTACCCTCGCAACATTGGTAAAACTATTTTTAAAACGAAGTTACACGCTTCTAACTTTCCGAAAGAAGGTATTACATTTCGCCATGTATATTTCACACCGTAAAAATACCAGAAAATCTATATTTAGCAGACTTCTCAAGGCATTCAATTCAATTCAATCAATTTCCCATGAATAATTCTCTCACGTATCTCTGCTGTGATATATTCCCATCTGTAACTTTTACATTCTGAAATTGCAAACTTCTTTTTCGTTTATAATTTACCTGTGAAAGATAAATTCTAATTTTCTTTAAAATATCGTGACTCGCGAAATTGTTTGATTACTTTTATTACACAAGACAATTTTTATAAATATATTATGTGTGTTATAGTGTTGCGTTACTACTGCAATGGGACACGAATCTCGAAATTACGTTAATACTGTTGAGGTTTTATATCTCAAAATAGAGAGAGCAAACACAAAAGCAAGAGCAAATGAATATATCATAGAAATTCTTTATTCAGAAATATTAGAAATTACCATTTCCACTGGTTTCTATCCTGTATGATAATGTATTGATAGATGGATTTTTATTACAGTAGATTAAACAGAAAACGATGATTATTTAACTTGAGCTTAATGCAGTAATGTGATATCACAACTCTCGATTAACGACTCTTCACTCTTCACTCTCCGGTGGCTAACTGAACGATCAACGACTGCGATAGCGAAATACTTTGATAGCCATTAGGCTTAGGGTCGGAAGTTTTCCAAACATTTCGGCTTTTGCGCTTTATCGTCCACGTTGTCTGCATGTCGGCGATCTTTTCGCGGAAATCTAATTATTGGATTGGCAACTAAGTGATTGCCGATTTTGTCAATACCACCTAATGACAAAATCCGCAATCACTTAGTTGCCAACATATAATAGAGACGAAAGAAGCCGCTGTAAAGAGAATCGTTGTGCCAAAAACTAAACACCCATATTGAAACCTGTTTGAATCTATGGGATCCAACTATGGAAAAGAGCGAGTAATTGCAACATAGAAATTCTTCAACGATTCCAATCAAAAACTCTAAGATCCTTAATAGATGCACCTTGGTATGCTACCAATGAAACAATACGTCGCGACCTTAAGATAGCAACAGTTAAAGAAGAAATATCCAAATTCAGTAATAGATATAACATAAGAATTAGCAGTCACCAAAACCTACTAGTTACTCAATTACTCGACACGACGGATCAGATCCGCAAGCTAAAAACACATTACCCTCTAGATTTAAACATTAGATTCAACTAGAACCAAACATACGATAATCATTTATTATTCACGTTATAATACCACGCCGGAATAATTTACTTATAATTCTCAATGAGAATTGATTGTAAACTACTTCCAAATAAAAAAAAAAAACTAAACACTAGAGAAGATGTAGAGTTTTCCTAGAAGTGAAACCCACTTCGACAAATACCTCAATCAATTCGGAAATACACATAAAAACTGCAGAATGTTCACTACAAGTAAATATATCTTATATATATACATGTATATTTGTGTATATATTTCAATATTTTAACATTTCTGCCTTGTTTCAAACTATAGTAATAAAATCATGATACTCGTATCTTCAATCCGATATTGACGTGGTTGTAAAGTGTTTTATAGAAATAAATTCAAATACGTACATTCTCATGGTACGAGGTATAAAGCAATTCATTGAAAAATTCAGTCACGTATTGATGCTTCAACAAATACAAATTTGTATGTAGGTAGGTTTATATGCGCAACTCGCTATAGAATACGGATTGTTTCTTCAATGATATGCACTAGTATACTTGTAATTTTTTACGTGACCGATACGGCTTGTGCTGCATGAGAATCCATGAGGCAATAAAAAGGTAACATCTGTTATCGTTGTTTCTATTGCGTATTTGTGCATATAACAGGCATTTATTATTGCCAGATAGTACATCTGTAGCGATACATCTGCAAGATTGTTACATTTCCATCGTGTCTCCTTCAATTTTCCCACTCCTATATAATCAACAAAGACACACGATGAAAATATTATTTTCCTCGGTTATTTTTTCCATTTAGTTTTTGATAATATTGGAAGATATTTCATTTCTCGTATTTATACATTTAAGATTGATGTGTGATCATTGGTAACTATATTACTATCTAATTGTAAATGGAATACTACCATATTTCCTTTTATTTTTTCTCTTATGTATAATCAACAAAGTTACACGATAAAAATATTATTTTCCTCGATTATTTTTTTCTATTTAGTTTTTAATAATATTGGAAGATATTTCATTTCTCGTATTTCTACTTTTAAGGCTGACGTATGATCACTGGTAACTATATTACTATCTTATCGTACTTTTACCACATTTCCTTTTATTTTTTCTCTTATATATAATCAACAAAGTCACGCGATAAAACTATCTTTTTCTTTGACAGATTCGTTAATTTTTTATGATATTCGAAAATATACAAATATATAAAGTGTGTTCACTGTTCAAGATTGATTAGCTCCCAATGTTTTTCTCCTAAACGATAAGTGAAATTAAGAGGAAAAATGAAAGAGGAAAATGATGAATGGTTCAAGGTGAACTACATATTCGCGATAATATCTTTCACACAAGTGCAAAAAACGCGTGTGTCTTACGCAGTTGCATTATTATTTTTTTTTTTTTTTTTTTTTATAGAAACCTTCTTCTTTGATGGAAACCTTAAAAAAGATATTAGAGCAACAGAGTCGAAAACTGATAGGTTTAATTTTGATATTTTAACTTTGTAGAATTTTCTCTTTCTCTTTTTTGTATTTTCAATTTTGTAAAATTTATTGTATGTAAGACAAAGGAAACATAAATATAAAAGTACTTCGTCTTTCCTTCTTTTTCATATGGTACGCGACAAAATTGGAGTGAAAACATCTTCCAAACTTATCGATCGCAGTCAATATTTCTCTAATACATACAGTGTCGTGAATAATTATAAACTCAAGTTCATTTTTAGATTTTTCACAATAGCGAGACTGAATCTTTGACTGTGAAAAAGTATAAACTCAGTGTTAATTTTCTTGTAAGTTTCCACTTTGTCTCTTATTTCTTCTATCAGTCTTGAAGCAACAACGCAGAAAATGTGTTTCAGTCTACAAATATCCGCAACACTGTAGGTTTTTTCATAAAATGACGAGATGATTCGACGTATGCAAAACGCACACAGATCTTTACGCTTGCGAAAAAAATACTGTGAATATGTTGTTCGTTTTGAACCATTCATTCATTCCTCTTATCGTTTACGAGAAAAACGATCTAACAACGTGAACAGTGAACACCCTGTATATAAATTAAAATTCTGTGCCGGTGAAACGAACGCGACGAAAACATTGTCGGTGATTTGTACATGTCGGCGAATAAACAATGTGGGTGAAACTGGTGTCAGTCAAACTGGTGTCGATGTAAATTTTGTCGGCGAAATGATTGTCGGTAATCACACACCAAGCCGTCCATCTGCATGTGCTAGAAAGGAAGATGTCGGTTTTTTAAATAGAATACTTTACATATGATATTTACTTACTAGCACGAACAATATAATTGCTTTACAATGAAACATATATTTTTTCACTTCTATTTATTCATTTTATCTGTTATTTTTATTTTATTTATGTTTATTGTTATTTATATACTGTATACCGTATTTGTTGTGTGTTTGTATGAAGACTGATCAGTGTCAAAAATGTAACCAGTTTTACGATACGTACGAAACTGTGTACATTGTAAAACTGTCTGGTTTCTGAACTTTAATTTCTAGGAATGATTACCAAAAAATGAATCCTACCAGTAAAAGTAAATCGCGTAATTTTATACGTTTTTATTGTATCAGCTGTGATTATATCTATCATAAAATAGTAACGCAGATGTTTGAGAACTTACCTACATCTCTTACGTACATCTTACGATATCTGCTGTAGATTAAATTAAATAAAAAAGTTCATTCTTGGACACACGTGTCAGTCCCTGGCGAGCATATCTTTAACAATAACAAAACTCTCAATTTGTTCACGCTTCTTGTTACGATAAATCCAAATCTTACCAGCCATTAGATTTTCGTACAATTTCTTGTCACGCGAGTAGCAAATGAAATTCTTCTAAATTCTACCTGCATAGAACATTCCTTACGATTCGTGTACTTTTAACAAGAGCAGCAGAATCTACATCAATTTACAAGGCAACCTGACGCATAAATACGTACATAGCATATTCATATTCGTCTATAAACTATAGCCATATCTACTCTTTGAAACGATCTGTACAATATCCATTCCATGCTGTCATTAAATAGGTTTTGGAGTTCGATATTTAATTGATTCGCACAGATTTAGTTTTTATATTCTGTATTTCATCACCAGCCATATGAACACACCGGATACACTCAAATAATTAACACATGGCGGACGCCAAAACAAAAGAGCGTCGTTAGAAGTCGTACCAACTTTGCATATAGGAACTAGTGATCATACCAACCTAATATTTTCCTCAACACATGCATCGTGTTCTACACCCGCGGTTTTATATTCCGCGTATTGTTCGCTACGAAATAAGGCTTCGATTAGAGTGAAGTGGTCCGTAATAACAGAGGAAAAATACGAAAGCCATCGAAGCGAGGCGAGACGCATACTCGCTCTTATATATTCACCTGATGTTCCTTTTTCCAGCATTATTGATGCACCGGTAGAGCCATGATATAAATCACTATACCGTAACGCAGCAAACACAGTTCGCTGCGAGTGGATACTAGAAAACGGTATATAGAAAGGGTATGCGATAAATGAAAAATCATTGACCTAGGATCGGAAATTTTAACGAATCTGATACGCGCACGTTCGAAAAAAGAAAAAAGTAACAGCGAATCGAAAGAAAGTACGAAGAAACCAGATTGATATCTGGTATACCGAAGACTATGTATTTTGAAGATGGACCAAAGCGAAGACGATTGTTATCGAAGTAAGGTGGAAGGAAATTAGGATGCATCGAATGTTCATGATTGTAGAATTAATTTGCATGCGTTAACCTTACAGCCATTTGCATTGACTTTTGGTTGCAGTTGAAATGTCGAATATTTGGATCTTGAATATTGTCGGTCCGAATAAGAAGAATTTCTCCGAATTGCAAGATTTGATTTGACGCTGAATTTATTCTGCGAACAGTCCAGTGTTGGTTTATTTATCTTGTTATTACTATTGGTACTATTTCATATAGAATTATTACTATTTGTTATTTACCTATAACAGTGTTACGACCGTTCGCGGAGACGCGGTCGCTAGGAAAACGTGTCAGCGAGAGGCGTAAATTCTCGCTACGATTATGTTAATCGACGCCGCGAAATAGTCGTTCCCCTGTTTCGGTTAAGATAACAGAGGTGGTTTAATGAATGTAACACTGTATTAACAGGTTAACATAGAATAATATATTTTACAATAATATGATGAATATGTTACAGAAATTTGACTCGACTTTGCGATATCTCTAGATAAATTCGTTTGCTCGTCAGATTTGTCGAAGTGTCACGTTAGACTCGTCAGAAGGAACTGATCGCCCTTCGATTATTCCTTTGTCTCATTTGGAAGACAACCCCCACTATGCTCGGGTCACGCCACCGCTCGCGCCTATGATCACGTATGCCTCTTCTTGTGTGAAAAACATAACGGTCAAAAATCGATGTTTCTAGAGCTCGCTGCTTGGCGACAACTATGCTCTCGTCGATACATTGTATATGATCCGGTGGGCAGATAAGAAGGTCTGCCTGCGACGCTGTAGGACCGCGAGCGACGGTTAGAAAATACAGTCTGTGGTAAGCCTCGTGGCGTAACAAACAGTATTTTTCTCGGCAATGTAACAGCGCTCCAGTAAATTATTAATGAAAGGTAGGAAATGTTAAGAGAAGAAATAAAATCGTTAGAGAAAAATCAATGATATAAATGAGTGATATAAATATTTCAAAGTAAACTTCGAAGCTTGTTAACAGAAAAATATCGCAAGTTGTTCGATCAAGGTATATGTTTGTCGTTGCTTTCTGTAACTTTAAGGCGCTTCGATCTGAATGATTTGGATCGTGGAAAAATATCTTTAATCCTGTAGAGGACTTGTAGAGGATTATAATATAGGATAACGAGAACTTGCTGTCGCAACCTCTCAAATATATTTAAAATAATTAAATAAATTAATAGATATAAATAATGTCGAGAGACGTTCGTACAAACGTATTCGCTAACTCCGAGACAAAACAACAATATGATTTGAATTGTTCTCTACTCATGTGCCGCTACAACCCTTTGAGCGCTATAAGCGTGATATAAAAGACGTATGGACCATGTTATGTTATCCACCTCACATTCTGATGATTTCGTTGAAACAAAAGATATTAATTATCAAACTGGCAAAACAAAGCGAAAACCAAAGTGTGTAGCAGACTACAATGCCTTGATGGACGCAGTTGATAAAATCAATATGATTTTGATTTCACTTCACTGCTTTTGAAAAAGCACAAAATGGTTATAAAAAATATTTTGTCCTCCTCTTAGACCTTGCTATATACAGTGCATATATTCTTTAGAAAAATGCTAATAATAAAACTGGAATACTTGAAAATTTTCATCTGCTTCTCATAAAAGATATTTTGCAAAAGTACCCACCACACAGAGTGAAGGCTAAAAGAGGAAGAGTTCATTTGGACGACCTTCCATTTCGGTTAATGGAGAGGCATTTCCCTACATCTGCATAACTAAAGAAAATAATAAACATTCTTCACGACGAAGATGCGCTGTTTGCACTAAACATAATCGCAGGACTGACTCGTGTTACGAATGCAAAAAATGTAACATTGGCTTATGTATTGAACCTTGCTTTGATATTTACCATACAATACAAAATTATTAAATTTTCAACTTAAAAGATATAATTTCAAACTTTTATATCGTTCATGTTATTATTGCTTAATGAATTAAAGCTTTTGAGCTCACTACATAATTTATTTTAGTTACAATCGATATATTAGGTCATCCCATAAGTTCGTGCCGATTTTTGTGTGTACATTTCATGTGTCGATTTATAAACATACGGCGATAAGGGACCAATGCACTTGAGCTTAGTTGATCGACAACAGGCTAGAACAGATTTTCGTGAGTATAAGATCGTAATATAGTGAACACAGTGACTTCTAACAGTAAAAAATCACGAGTGAAATGCGTATCCATTTTCGACATCTCGTGTTATATGAATTTCGGAAAGGAAGTTCTGCAACAATTGCCACGAAAAACATATGTGCTGTTTACGGAGAAAATGCGCTTTCATCTCGCACCTGTAGGAAGTGGTTCCAACGTTTTAGAGCTGGGAATTTCTGTTTAAAAGAGGAGGAACGCTCCGGGCGTCCTCCTCACACAGACGAAGATAAAATTCGGGATCTTGTTGAAAAATCACGAAGTTTGACAGTTCAAGAGATGTCAAATGTTCTGAAAATACCTAAGACAACGATTCATAGGTGTTTAAAAAAAATAACATATATAACCGCTCGAAAAACGGCACGAACTTATGGGATGACCTATTATTTTGCAATGAAAATTTAGTCTGCTCAACTTACGCTGTTCCGTAAAAAATACGCAGCCCACGGCGCACGCTTAACGTCGGACAATGCAGCGCTCAAAGAATTAAACAGAATCCAATCGACAGCGTATTGACAAAGCAAAACGTTCTGTGAAATTACTGCGTGACAACTTCTTCCGAGTGCTTCTGCCACAAAAGACATCACGACAAATCTTGGCTGGAAAACGTTGCAGCAGCCAGTATGTTCGCTAGACATTTTCCTCCTTTGGATTATTAGATTATTTCTGATCGATGCAACACGCGTTATCCAATATCCACTTCCAATTAGTAGATGAAACACAAATATGACTCGACGACGATTGGCACTTGCCATAGACGCGACATTTCTCCACGATGGACTTCATTAAAATGGTAACATGACTTGAAATTATAGAAAACAACGGCGTATATTTTGACGGAAAAACTGACTGTATTTCCTTTTTAATAAATTTTCAATTTCGCTGAAGAATTTAGATTATTCATTTTTTTATCTAGTAGATAATTCTTAGACACGTGATGTACGTTTTGCTTATATCCTTCGCGTTTTTGTTATGAAAAATCCATCTTTTATGTATGATGATTCCTTATAGGTTCCTGTGGATCCTTGGCAGGTTTGCTCTGAACAATTTGTTTGCAATCTTGTGGATGAGGAACGCATTTATGTTCGATGTACAGCGACTGATTATAAACACAGCCCTATTTTGAAGTTTGTTGTAATATTAAAACAAAAATCGGTGAAATCGCTTATATAATTTCATATTACAATATGAAAGAAAACAGAAGATACAGCAAACAGTTAAATTTTCTTCTAAAATTGTATTTCTCGTTCTGAACACATATAAACTCAATGTTAATTTCGTTACCTTCTCATTCGATATTTAGTGGATTTTCCTTTATTTTTAATTACTTTTACTAATCTGCCAAGCACGCTATCCGCTAACTTATTTAAAGTTCCGTTTCGAATATCCGCCCACGCGGGAATTTACCTTTTTTCCAAGTTGCGCGATATTTTTCACAGGTAGCTTCCTCTGATTGTAAACTTTCGTATTCTATTCGGAAATTTTGAAAGCTTCAAAGTCGCTCCAGTCTCGCTGAAAAATTGTCTTTTGTCTCTTATTTCGCCAATGAAAGACAATAATTCGCCATGTACCATTGCTTCGTATCCCATAGCGTTCAATCTACCCTTTACAAACACAACTTCACTGAACAATATTCAGATATGAACAATGGTTTCTTGGAAATATCAAAGAAATAATGCGGAAAATACGTTTGAAAATACGTCTGCAATTATTCACAGCACTGTACGCGTAGTACATGTTCAGCGTACGAATCAATAAACTTCGCCAGCGTTCAGAATCTTATTTCGAGCGTTCATTTCCAAGACATAATGATTTCCGTGTATATAACAAACATAAAAGCTGTATCGATGGTACAGTGAATGCAGCGCAGTACAAGTGCACGTACTTCGTTATTTATTCAGAATTGTATTCCACACTGATATAGTACACTGATACTGTTCAAAATCTACTAATATACCTCTCGTGCTTTATCGTGCACGCAAGCAAAGCTGCATCCATTCACTGTATCCCTTGGCTATCGACATGATCGTGGCTAATAGTAACTGAGGCTTCGTCTACGTTTACTGTCAACTACTCGTGTGTGTTAAACTTTCTATTTGAATGTACCCTCGATCCCATACAGCTTCGTAAAAAGAATGAAAAGGGGGCTAGGTGAACGAGAGGAGCATGTTACCAACAACAGTACCAGTTTCTCTTCGACTTTGTGAACGCGTAGAAATGTTGGGTATTGTTATCCTGTTTTCCAGCTGCTATTTTTCTACAACAGTATGACCAATCTCCTTGCAAAAAGAATCTCGTAATTCGAGTACGCGTACGTTAACGTGTTTTTCGAATGAAATTTTTGCAGATATTTTATGGAATGATTAATTGTCTATGGTGCACATTTGGGAAACACCGAGATATAGACAGTATCAATATGACATGGCCGTGTGTGTTTTAGTGCTAATGTTCTACTGCTATTAATGTAAATATTAAACGTAAACATTGTAGAGAAGAATAATTCATCTCAACCGGGATATACACACCCGTCCTTCAATTTACGCGAATGAAAGTGAAAATGCAAATAAAGTTTGTCAGTACAAAAGAAAAAAAACGTACACATACAATGACTTACTAGTAATGTCAGTAAACGTAATGTAATGTACGTAAATAATGTAAATATTGTGTATGTAAATATTAAACGTAAACATTGTAGAGAAGAATAATTCATCTCAACCGGGATATACACACCCGTCCTTCAATTTACGCGAATGAAAGTGAAAATGCAAATAAAGTTTGTCAGTACAAAAGAAAAAAAACGTACACATACAATGACTTACTAGTAATGTCATTAAACGTAATGCGATTGAGTGTACCAGTTGAGGGATCAATGTACAAATACAGATTAATATTAGAATTATATTATATGTAATATATGTAGAAATTTATATTAGAAATATATTATATATCGTATTATAACATAAATTCTTAACATTAATTTTATCCACCCAAGTATCCACGAATTATATATAACATAAATTCGTAAAATTAATTTTATCCACTGAATCTCCTACGAATTTGATTTTTCAAAATACTTTATGCTGATTTCAAATATTTATCACGTATTTTCGCTTATTATTTATGACGATATCGCGGATGCTTTTGTATTTGCAAAAGGAAAAGGAAGAGGTAGACAGAATGTACGTAGCGACCTAATGATTTCCTACGTGTATAACGTGATAACTATATTTTAGTGGCGCCTTACCTATATTGATAAAGTTGATCAGTCGCTGCTTCTTTTTTGAGAATATTTTCTTAGAACTGAGGACTCGGAGGCCTCGGGACTGAGAACTGATTTTACATATTTCTTAGCATCTCACAATTTTGCTAGCGATTTATCAATCTTATGACTAATCTAAATGACTCTTCAATTGCACATGCACCAGCTTCCCTAGAAAAATATAAGTGATGATTTCGTGTACCAAATATTACTATCAATAATATAAATCAATAATATAAAAAATATAAATCATAAGGAAACGAATAAGTATATATTCCTTTTCTGCGAAAAAGGTTTTGTCAGCGAGAACAAAGCTAATCTACCAAGACAATTGTCGCGTTTCCACGATATTTTCGTTCCACTATCTCTCAATTATCTCTGGAGCGCCAAAGAAACCGCAACGAAAGCAAACAACAAAGAACGGACGACTTTACGTTTTACGTTTCAACGATACTTCGATAGACCGCGATGAAATTTCTTTTTCGTCCAGCCGACGATGATTATTTCGACGGGAAAGTGAAGGCGACGGCCGAGTCACATCGTCGTCGAGGGCGAGGGATGAGAAATTGAAATCGATAGGCGAAATTGAATACTTAATTGGACTGGGGGACTCGTCAAATGCATCTACGTAACCTAACGCGCTGCATTACACGCCTCTGACGATATTATACGTGAAAATCAACAGCGCCATCCTAAACGACGCAGCAATACGATATAAATGTGATAACAACGTTATCGCGATTAACTGTATAGCTGCGTAAACGATATTCTCGTTAACCGTCAAAGCTGCTCGATTTTCGACTGTCAAATTCGTTTCGAATAAAAGAAAATTTTCCAATATCCTGGCAGCAAAATCGCACGTGTCGCTCGATAGAAATTAATCGCATTTTTACGGATGTTACGCACAGTGGCTACTATACGGAAAACTTAGAAAATCGCCACTTAGGAAACTTTTATACACGGTATGTTTTTTTTAAGTACACACACGCGATTACTTCTTTAAGTATCGAAAATACGAGAAGATGTTACGAACAGAGGTTGTATGGTATCGGAGCAGACATAATCCGGTGTAATTAGCTTTTTTTGTAGACAGCCAAGGTCATACGAAGGTGACACGCTTTTCCTTTTTTTAATGGAATCGTATAGTTCATATAGGTATTTCCTATAAAAAAGAAGTTAACTTATTTGTGTGGAAAAGTTATTTTAGTTTAGAAGATGTTTTAACTTGAATTTGTGAAATTTAACGTTTGAATATGTACAAGGTGTTCCGAAAATTGTGGAGCTTTGTGGGCAGGAGATGAGTACGTTCTTAACGAATATTCAAATTCAGCTTTTTTTAAATGGAGATAATCTTCGGAAGCTTCTTTCCGCTTGTACTAAAATTTTGCAAATAGCTTGTATATTTAGTAAAGAATTAGTGTACTGAAGAATTAGCATATTAAATAGGCGTTGAAAACTATTCCACCGAATGTTGAGACTTGTTGATATAATGGATAATTGGACTCTTTTGTGCAGAAACCTACCTACCTATAATGACCTAAAACCGAGAAAAGTTAGGTTAAACATTTTGATTTTCAACACAATTCAGCTTCGCCTATATCGAGTGTATTTTATTTTTGCTCTTTGTTTCGCAATATTTTTTTCTTTTTCCGTGGCTGATTAAATAGCGTGTAACGTAGTTAATATTATTTTAAATATTGCTTACTTTTTGTGGATTAGTATTATTCAGGAAATTCGATTATTATCCGCATTAAAATCAAGGCGTTCTACGTTGAAGCCATTTGCGACTCTAACAATCCTTCTGTCGCTAATTGAAATTATCGTAGAAATGTACACAATCTGCTGGAACGAGATGCATCGTTTCTCGTAAATTTTTAACCTTTTGCACTTGAGAGGCGGTGTTGCACTTTAGAGGTGACAGTCTCTGTTTATGCTAGATTTCGACATCTCCAATTAATGAGTGCAACATTGCTTCGTAAATTGGTTGCTTACCTCTTTATGTTCTTTGTTAAGAAGTGTAAAGTGTTAGACTTTAAAAATGGAGATAAAATATTTTATCCCATATCCCTCCGAATCATGGCGAAAGTATTATAGTTTAGAAATCCTCAAAAAATGATTTTCAGAAGTGAAATTAGCTCAAATAAAAATGAACTTGGTTTTAAACTGTTGAAAAATGAGATCAATTATATTCAAGAATGCATCTTAGCGAATGCTTCATAAATTATCGTACAAAAAATAAAATACAGAAATTAATATTACAAGATCATATTCTCAAAGATGTAAATATAGATGAACTATTGGAATATGATATTTTTGTAAGTTAATTTGTATATAAAATAACTTTACGTTAGCTGTGATACACGCGTCACGTACACGCTAAATCATCCAAAGTAGCTGCTACGTTCGACCAAAAAAGTCCTCGAGTGCGAAAGGTTAAGTTTCTCCTCTGACACGAATTTGCCATTCGGCCATAATATCTGTTGAGAATCGTGGATCTTAGTCGCTGAAATAAATGTATAGGAACACTCACATTACATGTAGAAATGATATTAAAATAATTTAATATTTATATAATATGTGATTTACAAGACACTAGATAGATAAACATTGTACGCGTCTCAGCACTCCTTTTCTCACGCCATCTTTTTCTGCCACTATACGTACGAAACATTGCATTCTTCTGTTTTACGAGACGCTGCGCACGCACATACTTCACACACTCATACTCATATATGTGTGTCACTTCACGCGGCTAATCCAGTGTAGCACACAAAAGTACACATATCTCAATAATATCGCTAAATAGAAACGTCCATAATGTTAGGACATTTGTCGCGAGTAACTTTCTTTAGATTTGTTAGAAAATAGATGTGTGTACATCTGTATTGTACGAGCGAGAAATGAAAGAGAGCAAGACGAAAGGAAAACGCCATGAGACGAACGCATCGCGTATGTATTGAACGAATAAGTGTGCAATATACAAATTCATTCCTGTTTGAGATGTGTAAGAGAATAGAGCGGTGTTCGTTAATACTTTATTAGTTAATACTTAATAAGTTATTATGTTCTATATAAATTTTGTATTTAATAAAACGTTATATATTGTTATTATAACAATATTTATCATTTCAAAAGCATTGGACGATTATTATGGGCGATCACGTGGTTTGCAAGCTTTCTGCAAAGTAACTATACAACCAAAAAGGAACTAAGGCTCGATACTTTTAGTAATTTTACAATGTAAGGGTCGTTGTATATGTTGGAAATTTTTAGATAACAGGTGTGTTTAACTAATCTTTCGTAATTTTGAAGATTGGTTCTACATAACAGAGTTCAACTGTCTGTTTAAACTCTTTTCCAAGAATGATGAAGCATATGGAAATAATAGTTATTAATAATACTTATCCAGCTTTGGAAACATATTCGCACGCTCCATTAACGCTAAACAATTGCAAACGATAAATCATCGATCTTTCTTATATCTATGAGATAGCTATCGCAAGTATGCAACAAGGTTGTTATTCGATTTCTCGTTGCATGCGATAAATCATTGGGAAAAAATAGTAACCAGGTTGCCAGTATCGATATCCCGCGGTACGCGTCGCCGATGATTAATATTCATCGTTCTGCGGATGCTTAGAGCGCGATGCCATACGCTACAAGATAAACGATCAGCGAAAAGCGCGCCGCACAAAGCGCTTGCAAGAATATTGACCTATCTAGAATGCGAACTGCAAGGCGTCGCCGTTGCATATTCAACCGAGCTATCGAACTCGAATGCGTGTGATGGACCACGTGCTTCCTGCATCGGCCTTTGTCACGTGAATCTCACAGTCGCGTCGCGTTATCCATCGTCGTGAGATCGATGACGCCTGCCTGGTCGAGCAAGCCCGTGTTCATCCAGATCAATGTATTAGGTTGTCCGAAAAGTTTCTTTCGTTTCATAAGGGAGTAATAGACGCACAATGTTTTTTGTTTTATATTAGTTTATTGAACTATGCACGAACATAATAATAGAAATAGAACGAAATGGATCATACCTAATTCAATAAAAAAATATTTTTTTTTTTATTTATTTATTCATTAAAATTACAATCAATTCTCGCGTTGAGAATTTTCAGTAATTTTTCTGGCGTGGCGCAGTGACATGGCTGATTATTTATAATAAGTTAATACTTATTATAGATAAGTATAATTTATAAGTGAGTGTTATAAATAAGTGAATATTACTTAATTTAGGTAACTAATTGAATCTAGCGTTTAGGTCTAACGGGTAGTGCCTCTTCAGCCTGCGAATCTGGTCCGTCGTATCAAGTAGCCCAGTGATTAGGGGATTTCGGTGTTTGTTGACTCTTTTGCTATATCTGTCGCTAATAAAATAATATAAAACAGAAATTGTTGTTCATCTATTATCCTTATTCCTTATGAAACGAAAGAAACTTTTCGGACAACCTAATATCATAATCTGGAATACGTACGTGTAACAGCACAGTATAATATTTATAATATTATAAATACATATAAAAAAATCGTACAATATAAATCATTCGAGATATTAAAGTTCCATCGCCTTTTAATAATACTTTTATCGATACAATCGCGTGATGTAATCTTCAACAAGTCATCTTTTCGTCACTTCGTCATCCGTTTCAGAAGTTACATATATCAAGGCTTCTACTAATTTCATTTAGGATTTTCATAGCTCGATTTTATACGTCGATTTTATACTCTTGGCCTTCGTTATCTTTATACGGACATGCAATTACCGATCGAATTTATTCTCAAACTCCTACTTTTTTCATAATTCGATGGAATATCTTTGTCTCGAAAGCACAATTGTTGAACGACTTTCAGTTGTTAATGGTTTTCTTCTGCGGCTATTGTCGTCTCGCTTTTAAAGAAAACTGATTTTCATAGAACGCCAGAGCAATTCTTGTCGTCGCTATAAGACTAAGGAAGACCGAGAACCGCGTTAAAGCGATGCAGTCATTTAGAAGCGAACGAACAAAGCCTGGGAAATTGCTTGCAAATCTCGGAATAAAATACGATACAGGCTCTACAAATTTGCAATTATTTAGAAGGTTTAAAGGATTTAAGCAATTAAATTATCGAATGCAATGCTACTAGAATACAGAATGTCTCTCGCGAAGCAATGTGACGTTAAACTTACACACGCAAAAAGAAAAGATTAAATTATATAATAAATTCTGTATTTCTGCATTTACAGAAGAGTTATAGCTGTATATAGAGGGTGGTTGGTAACTGGTGGTACAAGCGGAAAGGTGGTGATTCTACGCGATAAAAGAAGTCGAAAATATAGAATAAAAATTTTTCGTTTGAGGCTTTGTTTTCGAGAAAATCGACTTTGAATTTTCGCTCGGTACGCGTGCACTTTATCACGTCTCGTTATAACGTCTCGATGGAAAAATTAAAAAAAAAAAATTTTTATTCTATATTTTCAACTTCTTTTTTACCAACCACCCTGTATATATATATATGATCTAAAGATTTGTAAGATTCTTTAACACATTTTACACTCCCCTTTCAATCTTAACATTATTTAAGGTGGATATAATTTATTTAGGTCTTCCAGCTATATTTTTGTTTACTTATTTTGCCTATTTCTTGCCATTTTTTAATTCTTCGAATTATAATACAAGTGTAAAAGAAATTAATTTTCACTGGCACATACTGCAGATACTAATTGAGTTTTTATTATTCTTCGTTATTTTCTAATTATTCTTGTTATCTGATAGTATCATGAAACGTTACGGTAGTTTCCCAAAAATAATTGCAAGAAACGTTTAATGTAACACATTATAGAATTAACAAATTATAATTATATAATTAATAGTGAATTATAGAAATATTCGTGAGAAGTTGCGATTATTATTTAGAAATTTAATAAAATCTGTAAAACAATACGTATATCTGTATTTAACAATTAATATATAAAATCAATGTATTATATTTCCTTTGTTTATTACGCGGTTTCGATCACATTTCGTACAGAATCTACGTGTCAGCGGAAACACGGTTCAATTCCTTTTTTACGACGGCTGTTCATCTATCTTCGAATTGAAATCTTCGTAGGGTAGAATTCTTATCATCCACGATAAATAAAATGTTTCAATATTCCTCTGAATCTGATATTTCGTCCAAATATTGAAAGTTATATATATTTCGAACGACAAAATATCTTCGATGTCCGTGATTTTACTATTTGCAAAATATATGTCCTTGTAAATTCGCAAATATCTTTCAACAATGTAATAATGTGAGGAAATTTTATGTGCTAAAATATGTTCGTGCCAGTAATATTTTAAATTATTCATGCTTACAGAAACATAACTAAAACTTAAAAAATAAAGAAATCGATATTTCGAAAGCTAATTGCATTAATAAAAAGAGAAAATTATCTTCACATTGGGTCAAGAAATGTTTACCAATAACTTCGTTATTGATAGAATTATCATTAACAAAATAATTAGAAACATTGAGTCTTCTCCCATCTATTAGGCATTTTCATCGAGATGCTCGAAAAGCGGGAAAATGGGTTAATGTTCGAGATACAGAATATATTTATATACAGCTAAAAATTACCTTTCATCAACTATTAACAATATAATATATAATATAATATATTTTAACTATTAACTGTATAATATTAAAAATATATTATATTAACTATTATAAAAATATATTAACTATTAACTGTATAATAATAAAACTGCATAAACTGATCGACTTGTAAATTTCCATTTCTGATTTTTCGTAACTTCATTATCTATATACATATTATACATGTTATGTATAACTGATATCCATTCACTTGTAGACTTTTCTATTAATTATTAATTGTATAATACTAAATATATATTATATTAACTATTATAAAAATATATTAACTATTAACTGTATAATAATAAAACTGCATAAACCGATCGACTTGTAGATTTCCATTTCTGATTCCTCTTAACTTCATTATCTATATGCATATTATACATGTTATTTATGCTATAAGTGAGGTATCCATTCACTTTTAGAATTTTCTATTAACTATTAACTGTATAATAATAAAATTGCTTAAACCGATCGATTTGTAGCCTTCCACTTTTGATTCTTCGTAATTTCATTATCTACATACATATTATACATGTTATTTATGCTATAAGTGAGATATCCATTCACTTTTAGAATTTTCTATTAACTATTAACTGTATAATAATAAAACTGCTTAAACCGATCGACTTGTAGCCTTATATACTTGTATCTATATATCTATATATATTCTATTTATCTATATACCTATTGTAGACTTTTCTCTCTTCTTCTTCCTACCTTCGTTAATTACATATACTATAAATATTATAAATACTATTTACTATATATACTACAAATAAGACACACAATAACCTGGAGAATTTTTCCTTGACTTTTCATAGCTTCCTTAACTATATATAGTATAAACGATATATACATTGATTTCTATACTTTCTTCTTCCACTTTTCATGACTTCATTAATCAAGACTATTATTTATCGCAGGACGGCCACGCTGACGAGCGCAGAGGACCTAGCGAATGTAGGAAGCCCGCTGAGGGAAGCTTCGCCGCGACCGGAAGTACGAGTGGTCGCTCCATCGCATCGACCGCCTCCTGCCCTCGCCACGGTCAACAACACGAACAACGCCAGTAACGGATCTGCGAATCGCAAATCGGTCAGCATACTGCTGCCCGAGCAGTCGAGTGGATGACCCGAGCAGCAGCACGGCTTTGTGCATCGTTGCGACAAGGAGCCGCCATCGATTTAGGAATCCAGCAAAAGAAAAGCGGCCGCTACGGCAACGAAGAGAAAGGCGGAAGCAACGATGACGAGGCTCGATTGCGCGACGAACACCCGGCATCCGAGATTTGTCGGACGATCGTGGTGCTCGAGTTTCGAAAGCGGCAAGCATCGGTCACGGC
>NT_176528.1:76209-82131 GCF_000188095.3 Bombus impatiens | reverse complement strand
CCAGCCAGATCTGGCTGCCACGCCGTGACGATGATCGCGCGCAATTACCACGGCCGTTCTTGGCAGTCAGATCTCTGTCGCGAGCAAGGGGTTCGGCGATATCAGACTCCGCGGCTGTGTGAATTAAAACGGAGTAGACGGCCGGACGAGCTAAGTTAATTCGCAAACGTTCACGTTATTGGCAAACGTTCGACCATCGGCATCGCCCCGCCAGCCCAAATTGCTGGATAATTCACGCTGCCGGCGTGATAGCCGAGACAACGACAATTTGTCCAACCGTAGTCGCTTTCAAACTGCTACTAGTTCGTTCGTTTTATGTCTCGTAGATCGGCCCGTCTTCCTTCTTTTTCTTTTTTCTCCCTTTCGTTTCTTTCGGTTCGAGCCAGCACAGCGCTGCTATTTCTGTCGCATCGTGAAGACCACGAGGGGAAACATGATGAGTCGATTCGAAGGACGCTTGTAAGTGGCAAAGATTCGAGAGTCTTGACTTTTTAGTGGAATACGTTGCCCGTACTAATGAAAACACTACAGTGTGCAGTTTAAGAGCAAATTGATTCATTGTTTCTTGGTGTATGTCAGTTATTCAATCGATGAAATTGAGTTTGCTTTACAACTGAGAGGAGGAGCAGGTAAAATTTCGATGAAATTAGTGCATAAAGTTTCTTTTCCTCTTTGAAAAACTTGTTTCTTGCCACTCGCAGTGTTTTCTACAAGCGCTCTTCAATCTTTCTTACTTTCCTGTTGCGTCGCTTGACCATACGAAACAATTGAAAAAGAGACAGCCTATGAGATTCGAAGACGCAAGTCTTTCGAAGATAGAACACAAATCTTAGAGAATACTAGTTGAACTTGCTTGATATCAATCTGCGTAACCGAGGTTATTTTTTAAATGCTCGGGAAGATAAGAAAAAGTCGTATTTCATTCTAGAATCAAATATGAAATTGATCGACAACGTATTGAATTAAAAAATTTCTCTTCTATAACAGACTTATCATGTTTCTCATCTGTGGTCTTTACGCGAAGGAGAAGCGTATCGAATTGCGAAGATTCTTATCAAAATCTGACCCACAAGATGCGTCTACCTTCTTTGAAAAAGCGAGACGATTAACAATTTGTCGAGGCGCAAGGCGTGCTACGTCGTTGCCAACATCTCTGTAGCTGGAACGCTTTGTAGCGTCGTGTCTCTTGGTGAGACGTAATTTGTTAAACCTCGCGTGATTGGACACCGTATAAATTTAAGAAACACGATCATGTCATACGAGATACTAACGCGGACCTCTTTGTCTCTTGTTCGCTTGGAAAAGTAATTTTTTTCGAGTTACGTCGCTGGCTCTTCGAACGTGGAAGGTAGACGAATAAATGGGACAAACAAGAAATTCCGACTACTCGACAGCGCGACACGCAAAAGTCAGATTCCCTGTATTTAGAGTAATCTGCGTTCATCGATCGTCCAAGTTTAATTCTTTCGCAGTGTAAGAACACAACGAAGAGTCCCAAATTTCAAACCTAGACAGCTTTTTCATTAGATAATTAACGTTAAGCAAAGCGCGTGTTCGGCTTCTGACCGATGTTAACGCGTCCCGAGGATTTTTCATTGTTACGCTTTTACAGCGAAACTTTTTGGAACTCAAGATTTTACCAAGAAAAAATTGTACCTAAGATTTGTAAATTTATTTACAAAGCGTACTGTATCGACGCAAACGATACGAAAAGCAATTTTCACATTTCTGTCTTCGATATCGTCAAAGTACACAGAGTTAAGATACGAAACTGTATCTCGTATGCCGAAAACTGTATCTGCCAGCTTGTCGACGTTTACATTGTGAAAGGGTTAAGCTGGCCCTATCGATCGGAAGGAACTCGCGCGATATTTCGAAAGATTCCTCTCTCGCAAGACTCTCGTTTCGAGCCAAGCGAGAGACCGAGTCGGCCATTCTCTGCGCGAAAGTCTGCGGAAGCTTCGAAACGGCGGTCTTCAAGAACAGGAATTGAGATCGCGAATGGATAGGATTTCGTTGAAATCGATCGCCTGTCGTTAGCCGAGACGAAATGCAAAACATCGACGCGTTGACCCTTCGGCTGCGTCTTCGCTGAAGCAACGACGAGGACCTGTCGATCTATGTTTGTGGAAGATGTGGCGCTCGTTGTCCAATGTCTCTGTCAGTAACGAAAGTTGCTGCTTGTTGCCCATTTCCAAAGATCAGAGGAAAATAAGAAACGCGTAGCAAAACGTGTGGACAACGTGATTCTACCAGTTGACGTTCGTTGGAACACGCAGCAACAACAGGCAACAACAGGAGGTTCCTCGTTGTGTTGCTTCGGCGGAGACGTGGCTTTTGGCTTTGGACTTAAGCGTACAACGCATAAACCTTGCCTTCGTTCTGTTTGTAATTTTTAACGAACAATTCCACGATGTTTGCGTAACGCTGTACGTAGAATCGCTTCGGATATCCCTCGCTTTCCTCGTTGAATTTCACGGCGATGATTCGGATAATCGGCTGATCCGATCAGTGCGAAACCTTTCATTTGTAATCGCTTGTGACGCTTCTTGAAGACGATGGCGAATAAGAATTCAACCGTGTAGTTTAAGTTTCTAAAGCCAGTATTAATGGATCGTTGGTAAATTTCCGCGTCGCTACGAAGACGAAGAATCGAGCGGTTTAAATGTTCATGCTCACTGACAATCTACCGGACGAATATCTGAATCAGCTTGTTTTCGTGTTCGATTGCACGCCGAGACAAGAATACGGGAAACTGGGATATGTTCGCAGAAAGATCGCAAAATTGTCGAGAAGCCAGATACAATGTCGAAACGAATTACTCTTCTGTTCGAGTCGAACGATTTTAACACTAGAATTCCCAGAGAAGAAAATGACCAATTTACGATCCTTTAGAAATAATTCTGTATATTGGCGAAGCAGTAGTTTTGGAATTTCCAGTGATTCTTTGTAAAATGTGTGGACAAAGTGGCCTTTTGCCTCCAATTATGTACAATTTTCTATATCTGTTACTTTCGCTCCTTTGGTACAGGTCTCATATTTGATCGTGGGTTGTTCTAGTGTTAAAGAATTCGAAGTACGATGGACGTGATACTGTCGAATGTACTCAACGTTTCCCCATCAGAACTTTAGATACGACAATCAATGGACCCCGAGGAATCATTCGCAACGAATTGATCCGTTCTTCGTTGCGACCACTAGACTGGCCATGTGCTTTCGAAAAAGAGCGGCGGGAAAGTTGCGCGAGATTAGGAAAAAAAAAAGAGATTTCGAGAAATCGAAGGAAACCCATGCTTATACATTCGCAAAGAAACATCGACTGCTATTCGACTGTATGTAAACTTATAAATGTCATTCCACTGTTGCTGCAGCAAGTTGCGTCGAAGATGAGAAATCGATTTTACACGGTGCATTCGTGATTTACTTAGAATAGTTGAACGTTCCGCGACGATAAAAGAATATTGTTCCCCGTTTGTTTCATCATCGGTACAATAAACGTTCTTACGTGTGTAAGAATAATAATCGAGTCGTTGCGCCGATATGACTCGCGCGTCATCGTCGAACAAGCGTCTGCGAAAAAGCACGACGCGAACGAAACGTGCTCAGAAATTAGATTAAAAGGCAGTTTTCTCTGATGAAGAAAAACAAAGGAGAGGAAAAGAAGAATGAACATCAGCAAAGGTCTATAAAGATAGTCGAACGATGGAGGAAGAACGTTTCAAACTCTTTTGTTTGTCACATTTTAGATAAATTAACGAATTTCACCATCTTGATAAGATCTAGCGCTATCTTTGCCCACGATAATACACCACACATGCACACAAATAACGCTTAGGTGAAATTAATCGAGAAAAAGAGACTTCTAGGATTCGTTGAAAAATTCCTTCGATGGTGCTTCGTGGATTAGTGCTTTGATGAAAAATTAAATCGAGGACACATGGTTGGACGACTACTTCGAGTAGGAAATTATCGTGGGCTCTAATTACACGTATAGTCTTTAAGATTCTAGACTTAAGATAACGCATACGAGTCGCTCACGATTCGCCTGTCTGCTCGGTGGCCGCGATCAGCTGGAAGCTGCTAAGAAATTAGCTCGACCGATCGCCTAAGTTTTAGCTTCGCCAGACCAACAGCACGTTCTCTCGATTGGCCGGAACTTGCGGTCGGAACCATCGTTCGACTCGATATTCGGCTTTTAATCGCCAAAGGGCAATTGGAACCGCGACCGAGCAGACACCAGCAGATTTTAAATAAGACTCTAGTCCTGTAAATACGTAGCTAGACGAAAGGTGAAACGAGAAAACGATCGGCGGAACTGTTGGCCTGAGAACATAATCTTCAGACACGAAGTGTAAAATGTTTGTGGTTCGCATGGAGATTAAGCCGTCACTTTGTATCTTGAATTTTGCAAAACAAGCTATTCCACTCTGACGACTGGTCGCGACCATTTCGTCGAATGACGAGGTTCGTAAGCGAGGAAGGCAATTTCGAAGACCGAAATTTCGCTAAATATAAAATGGAAGAATTATAATTTGAGAATGCTTGCAACTGCAGAGGAGCGCGTAATATTTAAAATCCAAAATCGACTAATATAATTTCATTATTTTTGTCGGGTCCCGCTTTGTGCGAGCATGTACGTCGTCTACTGATTCTTCTAATTTAACTACATTGGTTACTACGTGCAGGTGAATTAAGTTTATCGACTCTGCAACCGCGGGCGATTTTCCGAATTTCCCTTACAGAACCGCGAACGAGCTTTTGGTCTATGCTGTATTTTAATCCATATCTTCTCTAGTTTATCGTATGAAAATTTTCAATAGTATACAAAAATAATGTCTTTTTCTTTTTCTTCCATTCTGCGTATCAAAGATCCCGCCACGAGATCTAAACGAACGAGAGTTTATCTTTTGCACCAGAAGCGTTATTTCATACAATACACGCGTCTGTTGCGAGAAATCTAATTCTTAAAGACATAGTCGATGAGATATAACGTACGTTCAAATACGAAACACGATTGAACCCAGAAGAAGTATCGTTTAGCGTTGCTCGGATGTTGCACAAACTCGAAGCAACACGATGATCGCGTGGAACGCGATTTCCACGCCGCCCGCGGTTGGACCGTCGAACACGCTCGTAAACAGATACATTTTCCATCAAAAATACATCTCCATGCTGTCGTACATATATCGTTGCTCAAGAACAAGAGAAAAAAGAGAAAGAAAGAAAAAACAAGCTGATACGTTCGAGTGGGCCGAGAAGATCAAAGCTGTTTTACCAACTGCATTTAATCCCGCGCGATCGTGCAGAATCCGGCCGCTAGCCACAAACATGTTACGGAAGAGGAAGAACACTGGTTTCTGATATATCCGACAATATATTTACATTAATCGTAACGGTCTAGTACACGTTCTCGTATGTAGCTCGCTGTATGGCGATTGTTCATGCACCCGTAGGGAAGACTGGCGAGAGGAAGAGACGATCGTGCGCAAAGTGGCGCAAAGCGGAGACGATTCGGCGCGGAGGAGCCGCGTACCAAACGCTAGATATCGGTGATCGACCTAAAATTGGTCTGCGAGCGGATAGGAAGAGACGAACGAGTGAAAGAAGGAATGGAAGATAGAAAGGAAAGAGGTCGAGGTTCATCGTGTCACATTCAGCGAGGCAAGCGCGCTTGTTCGCGCGAAATAGCGTGTGCCAAAAGATGCGTCGAATTCTTGTTTAGCGATGCGCGAAGCTCGCGAGACGTTCTCGGTCTCCGGTGCGCTTTCGATCATCCAACGACACGAATTGCGACCGAAATGATGACGAGCAATGATTCGAAAGAACGGAAGAGAACACCTTGTTGCTAATTATTTAAGAACTATTCCTCGTCGAAGACATGTCACACACACACACACACACGCACACACACGCAGAGAGAGA
>NT_176528.1:69198-74961 GCF_000188095.3 Bombus impatiens | reverse complement strand
ACACACACACACACACACACACACATGTATAGACACGTGACGTGTTTGGAAACGCGCGACACGGCCATCCTCGTTATCATCGAATCGAAGAAGCTTCACTGATGAAACGTATGCTCAATACGCGAATCGAATCGATGCATTCCTTTCTTCCGGGGCCGAGACGAAGCATACGGCGCGGGCTCGTGAAACGGAAGATCAGGACGCGCCTTCACGCGTCTACCTAACGTAACTTAGGCGAATGCATTTCGTTCTTTGCGGATTTAAAAGAACTAAACGACGAGACGAGACGTTCTCATTGCCCCCACCCTCTTTTTTGTTTCTGTTTATAGAGAGTGAGAGCGAGAGCGAGAGCGAGAGAGAGAGAGAGAGAAAAGAAAAATAAAAAAAGAAAGAAAAAGAAATATTGTGATAGAAAAAAAAAAGCGTAGCAACTTAAGGCGTTATTAGTTATGATTTTAAGCGATTAATTAAACTACCATTTAAGGACGCGAAGAGAGTGAAGCAACACAGGATACATCGGCCAAAAACATCGGCGATCCGCGTGAGGATCGCGATCGATAAGCTGGACGCTCTTATCGCGCCTCCAGATGTCCGTGGCAGCGATCACCCAATCTGAACTTGTTAACGATCCTATATCAATCGCATGCACGCGATATTCGCGCGACGCTAATTATTAACTGCGATCTCTGTTCAAATATCGGTTTTATAGCTGTCGATGAAAGAGGCTGATTAAACGATACGATGGAATTACATATACAATGTACGTATTCATATATACGGTAGATGTACGATTATACTTTACATGTAACGCCGGTGGAAACTGTCCCTTTTAACCCGACCCTAAGCCCGGTTTTCCGCATGCGTCATTCCGATTGTTCTTCGTGCAAGCCGTTTCTTCTATTCTTTTTCTTTCGAAATTCAGCGCGACCGCGATGTTGCTTCAATTCCAATCGTCCAATGTTTCAAGCGACTGGTGGACAAAGCGATTTCAAAAGATCTGTCCGTCGTTCGGCGTCAGCTTCCCAAGCTCTGTGAAACAGCTAGGTGAAATCTCCTAACTTCGAGATCGAGGAGCGCTCGTAGAACACCGTAGGTAGCAGAAGAGTCGAAGAATTTTAATTTCTTATTCGAACGTGTTCTACGTTCCAATGAAGACACTGCAGTATGACGTTTGAATGCAATTTCGCGCTCTAAATGGTCATCGACTGTGCTGGAACGCTACAGAGGAAAATGTCGATGCTGATGGACGTCGGTTAATTGTTTTTTACCTTCTGTCTGTGGCATTCAGCTTTCTTCGCACCGAAGAGGCTTTCTTACAGATACATTTTCCTTTCTCGTAAATTTGCGTATATTGAAATTGCATTTTTGATCAATTACATCAATGCATAGGTTCCGTTTGTTTTCCAAAATACTCGTTTCAGCCTCGCTCATGGTATTTTTTACAGGCACTCTTCGATCAATTGCAAGTGAAATCGCGTGACGTTTGTTACGGTGGGAGGTTCTCAAACATTTTGAAGAACGTTTTACAATTTCAACGCTGTTACGCCTTTTCAGAGTGGTTTTTCCACTCCACTCGATCATCCTATAGTTAACGTATCTCCTAGCTTTAAGGAAGATATTAGAAAATTATCGTTAACGTGTGTAATTTCCCGTTTTAGTGCTACGTGAAAGGTTTTCGTAAAACGTTCGAAACGAACTTCGAATTACGCGACAGTTCGTTCAGAAACTTTTCACTTTTTTATTCGTCAACGTAGATCTGTTCGAAGTATTCAAACTACGAAACCGAGGTCTTCGATGAATTTTAATTAGGATAAAAAGTAACTCGAGATACGAGCGGTAGCCTAATGAGACGAGTAAGATTTCACGAGAATTATAATTGCAAAATATATTTATATGGACAGATGAATAAACTGTTCATTAATAGCGTGGCAAAATGAAACTTCAACTTATTAATTGGCGGTTACAGATGGTAAAAAAATGTTGTATCGCGCGTTCGAAGTGTCCGATTGTAAGTAATTACATTTATCGACGATATTCTATTCTGTACTTGTTAGAAAATATCGCGAAGTTCTAGGAATCTCGATCGTCGTTGTAATTTCAAGATATTCGAGGTGAACGAGTTCGAGCAAAGAGATCGTGGTATTCGTAAAAGTAATTTCTTAATAGCCTTTCCTCGTAATTTATCGCGGGAGCATTGACCAATAATCAGTTCAGAGAAATTACGTCTCTAATGACTTCAATTATGGCCATTTGTCACACATATGCAATCTTTCGCGTTCGCCACTTAAACAAGAATATCAAAGGAACATTTGACTTGAGAATGCCGGGAAAGTTATTTGATCTCGAATTCGCTAGCTGTCATTTCCAATTAGAATCTTCGTTCTTCCGCGATGTTAACGGGCAAACGTTGTTTTCCGATTCGTTAACAACGCTATGAAAATTTTACACGCGAATCGGTGTCGATAGATAATTGGCTGAAATAACATTTCATTTAAACAAACTACCGGTTACACTACAAAAACAAGCGATTGTCTCAAATGATTGCAGAGATAATTTATCTTAATAGTTCCCTAAGAAGTATACAGGTATCATACAATTTTTTACACATTCTATTCCAATAAGCGGATAACAATAAAAAAGATCATCGAATATTTTAGAAGACCTAGACTAAGAACATCAAAGTACCATTTTATATTCCTTCTTGCTCGATAACAATTGCCGTATTGGTAGCAGATAACGAAACCTACAACGATACAAAGAGCATAGAATAGGATTCTCAACGCGAGAATTGATTGTAATTTTAATAAAAAAAAAAAAAAAAAAAAAAAAAAAAGGAAACAACACAAAGCAAACACAGTCAAAATGACCGTATCCGAGGACCTATCGTTGTATCAGTCCGCCCATTCGCGGCACACGATACTAAAGAGAAAATTCGAAATGGCGAACGACGCGTTGTCATCGTTCCAAAAAAAAAAAAAAAAAAAAAAAAAAAAAAAAAAAAAAAAAAAAAAAAAAAAAAAAAAAAAAAAAAAAAAAAAAAAAAAAAAAAAAAAAAAAAAAAAAAAAAAAAAAAAAAAAAAAAAAAAAAAAAAAAAAAAAACAAAAAAAAAAAAAAAAAAAAAAAAGAAATAGTCCAAGATAAATATTAAACGGGTAACAAAACACAATGAAAATAACCAACGCTAAATTATTCGTAAAGAAGGTGCTGCCGAAAAATGCTTGCGTATCAAGTATATATGTATAGTTTGCGAATCGATCTTTTGAAATCTATTTGTATGGAAATCAGTAGTGGCGATTTTCGTGGCCAGAGTCGATCGATCGTTGTCGAGGAACCGAGGACTTCCGTTTGGATCGAAGATACGACGAAACGATCCCCCGTTCTCCACAAATCCACCCCCGTTTCTAGTGTACGTAAATAATGTTACAACGGCCGTACGTAGACTTTCTCTCGACGATCACGTAATCAATAACCGATATAGAGAGCGCTATAACGATTTTTTATATCGACAGCGGTTACTACTGTTTTCCACGGTTCTTTTTTATACCAAGTAGATGGAAGTAGCGGTGTAATACGATACGGCCTACTTTTCCACGAGCGTACAGTTGCTAAGGTGAACTGAGCATCGCGAAAAAGGGATACCTTTCTGATTGTGAATTCGGTCGTAAACGGAGGCATCTCCAACCGGGGCACCTCTATTTCCTCTTCCTTTTATCGATCGTCAACCCTCGACTACAGACCATCCATCTGCCATCCGAAACTAAATTTTCTCTTTCGTTATGGCGATTCGCAGTGCAGACTTTTAGAATCTCGTTTGATCGGAAAAATATTCACAAATTTACATATAAAGCAATTAAATATGTATTAGATTCGTTTTTATATTTAAATTTGATAATTAAATAAGTAACATTGCCGAATAATCTACATTTTGTGCTTGAGGTTTTTTTGCGGAAAACGCGGACGAGGTTTGCAGTCGATGGTTGATCGATCGATCCAGCGAACATTTTGTAAATCCAAGACGCATGATCTTACGTTGTAATTCTCCCTAAATGTATGGATCAGTTATGAAAGTCCACCTAGCCTAGTTTGTACGCCTTTTGCAATTATTATTCTTATTATTATTCTTATTATTATTCTTATTATTATTATATGATTATCGTTAACGTTAATAATCAGTGTCGTTCTACTGCTATTATTCTTATCATTACATTTAATTACTTCTATTGCTACGATTATTGTTACTCGTCGTTATTACCATTGTCATCGCCACGATCGAATTAAAAGGAAAAAATAAATAAATAAATAAATAAATAAATAATGGTAAAAAATAGTATGCCCTATACTCGGTATCTGTGTCGAAAAGACCTATGCATATATTAATGGTTATCGCTATATATGACTAAAAGCTCCAGTACAGTAAGGAACATAAACAGTACACTCCTCCCTCGTCCCCACACTGATAATAAAGAAAATTGACGTCGTTCGATGAATCCATAGTAAAACGAGTCAAATAAGCGTCCACGGCAATTTGATCGTTCGAATATCGTGAAAATCATTTGAACAAAAAAAAGAAAAAAAAAAGAAAGAAAAGAAGAAGAAGAGTAAAAGGAAAATAGAAAGAAGAGACCATCCGACGAATTCTTTACACCCTGGCTCGACGACGAATCGTCGTTTATCGAGTCTTTCGCGTAATACTATGGACGACGTCGTTCTCACAGGAATTTTGTACGTATATTATAGCCTCCACTTTCGTTTCCAACGAGAAATAAAGAAGAAATAAACGAATAAAACGAAACACCGATGCGAGTATGTACTTGAGAAAACTTGAGAGACAGAGAAAAAGCGCGAGAGAGCGAGAGTGTGAGAAAGCGAGCGAGCGAAGGAAACAGACACGATAATCGATTCTTGCGAGACTCATTAAAGCATAGAGAACGTGTATACTGCACGTTCGGATGTGCGATGGTGAGGAAGATCGATGAAAAGCGTTGTATTCATCCCCGACACACAACTATTTATTTGTACATTATTTTACCGAATAAACGTGCATCTTTTGCATCCTTAAACTAGCAGCTGTGTCATTTGTCCTTGGTTAACCAGATTCTACCAATACTATTCTTTTTGTTCATCGCGAACGATACGTTTTTGAAATTGGTATAAAACTCTGCGAGCTTACAAAGCAACGTAACTGACCTACTCGCGGCCAGCGCTGACCATCGCTGTGGACGGAGTACCTTTTCGCTAGATTGAACTCTGTTGATTGACTATTCAAAGCGCAAATCCTAATAAGTTATAGTAATTCTTTTGCACGAGATTAAATGATTCAAGAGCGTTATTTTTTAGTATTGATTATTTATTATAAACATTGAAATTTAAATTAAAATAGAATTTGGGTAATAAACTAGAAAACGATAAACTAGAAAACTAAATTTAGTAAATATAACACGAGTTAATAATTCAGTTGTGTGTGAAAAATTTCAAAACAATTATCCATACATAATCCGACATCGCATTTTCTGCATTCGTATCGCGTGTCGCTCCTTCTCTTATTTTTCACACAAACGACACATTTTCTTCTTGATAATTGTGTTGTGCCGGCACGATTAGGGCATTTTGATGGAAAATGCCTATCGATTAAACGAAATGGTAAATCCTCAGACTTTCTCTTTCCTCCTCCTAACATGCTTCTACGTTGGAAATATTTTCGTAAAATGTCTCTTATCAACGCTAAATGAAATTCACTACTTCTCTTATTTTTCACACAAACG
>NT_176528.1:67111-68955 GCF_000188095.3 Bombus impatiens | reverse complement strand
ATAAAATATATGCATCGAAGCAGTAGATTTTTGATATAAAATATATGCATTATATATAAGGAATGCATTTATATTTATCTCGCACAAACGTAATAGTATTACTTCTGCGTAGGTGTTCGGAAAAATTGACAAACGCATATATGCGTCCTTTGTTCATGCCGGACACTTAGAGAAAACGCATATATGTGTCCTTAGTCCACACCGATAGCTTTTGCCAGACGCATATATGCGTCCAGAGCACTCTAAGGGTTAAAAGAAGTCCATAAAGATCACTTGCTTCTATGGTTGTTACACGAGAATCCGCCTTAAGAGCAACACTGAATTAACTCTGTTCGAATTTAAATAACAACAAGGGGTTAAATAACAAATTACTGCTCAAATAATGAGAAAGATTGTCACTAAACCTACCGGCGCGGTCAAATTGACCGCTCTCGGAACTTCTACACAAATTTAACCGTATTTAAACGCCACCGCTCGCGCCTATGATCACGTATGTCTCTTCTTGTGTGAAAAACGTAACGGTCAAAAATCGACGTTTCCAGAGCTCGCTGCTTGGCGACAACTATGCTCTCGTCCATACATTGCATATGATCCGGTGGGCAGATAAGAAGGTCTGCCTGCGACGCTGTAGGATGTCACGTAAAATGGATACTTGGGTTGCGAGAGATCGCGGCGTTGGCGTCCGACAGTAGGGAATCGATGTCTCTTCACTGAGAGGTAATTAGTGTCGCAGGGGGTTCGGTGTGGATTCCAAGGAGTCCGAAAGTCGGGGTCGGGGCCTTATCTCTGATGGGGACTAAGATGCGTCGCGGCGTTGGCGTCCGACAGTAGGGAATCGATGTCTCTTCACTGAGAGGTAATTAGTGTCGCAGGGGGTTCGGTGTGGATTCCAAGGAGTCCGAAAGTCGGGGTCGGGGCCTTATCTCTGATGGGGACTAAGATGCGTCGCGGCGTTGGCGTCCGACAGTAGGGAATCGATGTCTCTTCACTGAGAGGTAATTAGTGTCGCAGGGGGTTCGGTGTGGATTCCAAGGAGTCCGAAAGTCGGGGTCGGGGCCTTATCTCTGATGGGGACTAAGATGCTTCGCGGCGTTGGTGTCCGACAGTCGGGAGTCGATGTCCCTTTACTGAGAGGTAATTAGTGTCGCAGGGGGTTCGGTGTGGATTCCAAGGAGTCCGAAAGTCGGGGTCGGGGCCTTATCTCTGATGGGGACTAAGATGCGTCGCGGCGTTGGCGTCCGACAGTAGGGAATCGATGTCTCTTCACTGAGAGGTAATTAGTGTCGCAGGGGGTTCGGTGTGGATTCCAAGGAGTCCGAAAGTCGGGGTCGGGGCCTTATCTCTGATGGGGACTAAGATGCGTCGCGGCGTTCGCGTCCGACAGTCGGGAGTCGATGTCTCTTCTCTGAGAGGTAATTGGTGTCACAAGGACCGCGAGCGACGGTTAGAAAATACAGCCTGTGGTAAACCTCGTGGCGTAACAACGTTAATTTCCGCAAAGAACTGTTCGTTAACTGTCGTCCCTCGGATATAAATGCTGCAATCTGGTTCTTGCTTCAGCGAGCAGAAGGTCTTAAATCTTCTAAGAAAGACTTTAACACAAAACTAAAACGAAAAATTACGTATATCAGTAACGATCCTCACTGGTGTTTCCCTCGATCGTAAGAAACATTCCGATAAACAGACACGATCAAATGAAAAAATGATTCAAAGGATATAGCAGGATTAAAGAATCACGGACAGGCGACTGTAAAACACGTATCGTTCAATGTAGTACCAAAGACATTTACATTCTTTTCACTTGGTTATAAAGTGTACAAAAAAAAAAAAAAAAAAAAAAAAAA
>NT_176528.1:57097-67069 GCF_000188095.3 Bombus impatiens | reverse complement strand
AAAAAAAAAAAAAAAAAAAAAAAAAGAAAATAAAACAACTTTGGCTAAGTTCTTGTACTTTTCAAAAGAC
Organism: Bombus impatiens; assembly: GCF_000188095.3. Lineage (NCBI taxonomy): Eukaryota > Metazoa > Arthropoda > Insecta > Hymenoptera > Apidae > Bombus > Bombus impatiens. The sequence continues at coordinate 66,999 of NT_176528.1, read as the reverse complement.
ACGCTCCTTAATTTTGTTAATCCAATTAAAATGAAAATTGCGCTTACAGATATCTTTTAGATTTGAAATAATAACTTGAGAATTAAGACTCTATAAAAGACACTGCATGGTATTAATTCCTTTTTTATTGTCCTTTTATAACATAGTGCACAATAAATAATGTTATGTATATATATATATAATATTATATAATATATATATATATAATTTTATATATATATATATATAATCCATCTGTCAGAGTAATTGATCTCTAAAAAAAGAAGACAGATTAGTTATATCATAAATAGTGTTGCATATAAATAAATACGTTCACAGTGAAAGGACAGCGATAGCTGAATAATATTAATGAACTTACGCTAAACACCTTTCTCGTCGATGTTGCATCGATTAAGTAGTAATTTGATAATGTTAAAAGATAGCGATATAACAGTGAAGAGTTTCTCACGAAATGGTAGTACTATTTCTCATGAAATAGTAGGATATTAATAAATAGACAATAAGTATCGACAATATGTCATAGGCATGTGTATACGACTGAGAAAAGTCATTTTTTAAGTTGAATACGTGTATGTATAATAACATTTGGTACTCCTCGTAATACTTCTCATTAATTTCTTAATACGCATCACAGATATGTCGTTGTTTATAGAAAACAAAAACATACAAGTAATAGTGTAAACACAACTTATTCCCATTAATCTCTAATGTAGGCAACTCGAGATACCATAGTTTCGAAATATATTCAATCAATCCAATTTTAGATTTTAAGCTTTCACGATGGTTCACGATGCACGTCGTGCCTCTCGCTTTACAGAGTCAATCGCGTTATCCCTTGGAAAAGCGAACCATAATGTTCGCGAAACGTCAACGCGAAACTGCGACAGATAACGCGGTTAATCCTTGAAAAGCCAAAAGTCGACATCGATCGGATCTGTCCGTGTTACAGAACTGCAAGTAATCGACTGGACATCGTTATAAAAAATGCTTGCGTGCGCGTGCACGCGTGAAACGAGGAAGAAAATGCTTTTGTACAAGTCACTTGGTTCGCTACTATCGAATAAAAGGATAATTTCAACTCTGTAAGATCTATTTTCCTAAATTATGTATCTGTATATAGTTTAGGCTGTTGGCAGAACATTGAAATCGATTCAAGAAGACACTTCATACGTCGATTGGTAAATTTTGTCTACCTGGATTTCGATTCTTTTTCTTGCAAATCATTAATCGCGCTAAGGTCAGTCAGCGTCAACGCTGATCGTTATTTGATTACGCGGACGATCGAACAGGAATAAACGCGTTGAAACAAATTCGATTTCAAGTTCTGTCGCTTACTCTCCGCGAATTTAATATTACGGAGGTGAATTTTTACATTCGGCGCTCAACAACGTCAATGGAGGTGTATCGTATAATTATATAACATTGCTAGCTACGATATAGTAAACACGATACAACATGGGAATCGGCAATCACAAAAATATAATTAACATACCGAAGCACCGCCGTGTGCAACCTCGAGGCTGAACTATAATCGTAACACCAACAATTTTTATTTAACAATTACGACGAACTCTTATGCAAAGTTATACAGTAAACATTAAACGGGGAATTGTGCGTACCGTGTGATACAATGTTACAAGTGCTAATGCGTTAGTTTCTTTTCCCCAATCAGCGAACATTAGCGTTCGATCGTTTGAACGATGTCAATCTAGTTCAAAAGTAGTATAAAAAGAAAATTTTAATCTTTCTAAGATTTTTATGGCTTTAAAATACATAGTTTGTTGCAACAGTAATTAAATAAAAAACATAAAATTAATTTTACTACAACCATATATAAATTTATAAAAGAACGAACACCATGAACAATACATTTATTAGCTGATATAATCTACTTGACATGATTTACTTAAAATTCGGTACATTTAGCGCGTGGTAGTGTTTTTGCATAAAAAATTCATCCAACTTTTCATGATGTTAAAAATTTAGACAAAAATAAGCTTTCGTCAAACATTTACAAGAAATGTAAGGTTTGTCCGTTCCAGAAATGTTTTTCGTTGAACACATTTAGAGAATCCAGAGTCCATGAGAACGCAGACTAAAAATCTTTGAATATTTCCTATTCGCCATTCCATCACTTCAAAAAATCGAAAATAATTCCCATTATGTTATATTTCCGTTAACAAAATATTTCGTACGTATAAAAGCGATGAAAACTTATGATACTACTAAAGCCTAATACTAAACTCTTGTTTCCAGAAAATAAGATATGTTAGGTTTATAGTAAACCTTTAAAAATCATCGTTACAATAGTATATAATAATGCAGTGATTGATTACTTTTAGACGTTTCATAAATATCTAGTTTAATTTGCCGACTTCTTACTTTTATTCCAGAACAAGAGTCGACATATCCTTCGATCAACAAATTTATATTAATACAAAAACACATACACACCTTAAAAATATATATAACATGGAATTCTTGCGAATATAGCTACTAATTAAAAACGTTAACTACATTTATTTTTCTATTTAAACTTCTTACGGAGTCTCCGTATCTGCCTTATTCTTGCGTTGAGATAATCGTAACTGGTTTGTCACCAACTATTTTAACGTGTTTATTAGTCATAGAACTTCAACTAGTTATAACGTTGAAACAGGATTAAGAATTTTATTTAAAATAAATTATTCTTCAAATGTATTGTTTGGCACTAGGAAGCAAAGTTCCAAAGAATAAAACGAAAATAATGACAGAAATTTCGTTACTATATCTGTTTCTTTTTATTTTTGAATTCTTAATCCAGTCTCGATTGAATCCTGAATGCCGAGGTTGTTTTTATATATACGCCCATAATATATGGTATACATATATGTAAAAGAACCTCAATCGCATCACAAACGTCAGCTGAACGAAAGCATGCTTTTATTTAACTATGTGGAATGTGCTGCTAGATTTCTAATCAACTACTAATACACAGAATCTTAACATTATCGAGTAAGATATTTCATACGTCCTTAAAACACAGCTAAAGGAATTTGCAGTTTCGTACTTAATCAATTTCATAACTAATAAAACTGCGAGCACCACAGGACTACAATAAACCATTCATAGATCCGTTGTAGAACTTCAGCACATCGTGTACAAAATTTGTCAAGATTTACATGATATTTTCGTAATTAAAACGTAAAGTTCTCTTGGTCGATAAATGTTAAACTTCTTCATATGTCTTCGCATATAATTATAATCGCAGTCTGAAATAAAACTTTCAGAAAATACACAGACAATAGATATGTGGCCAAGTGTGGTCATTACGAACGTACATGATGTACTTTGGTAATTATTTTTTTAAATACCTTGCTGCTTTGTACTTGGATCACAGCACCATAATGTGCAGCGAAACTGATGAGGTTTGTGACTCTTTGAGCTTTTATTTCGTAACTATCGTGAAACTTAAGTGCAACTTACAAATTTTACGTTAAATACTACAACGACACATAGGTACGCAGTGTTAGAAACTTAGAAAATGACGTAATACCAAAAAAACACATTAAGAAACTTTTTACGACGCTGAAGTAACAGCGTAATATGTGAAATAACGGTTCGTTTTATACTTCAAATTTCATTAATAACTCGACATTGATAATTAAATACACAAGATTTACAAAAGTATGTTCACAACGTATATGGTAATCGAGATTTTACTTTTCTATGTAAACTCTTTCCAAGAAATACTTTGTACGTAAAATCTACACACAAAAAAGAATTAAATAATAGTTTAATTCATAAAAAAAATAAGAAGGAACATCTTTCTTCCTTTTTTTCCTTACTAACAATAATATTTGTGACTTGAATGTATATAAAGAAGTGAAACGACGCCCGATCAATAAGCTAATCGTTGGTAGAATCAACTAATGCGTGCTTTTTCATTGTATTTTAACAGTACATTCATCTGTTAACAGACTCCATAACAGATTTTCGTGGCAATTCCTTTAGTCTCGGGCCGTCTCGAATTTAATCGTAGTTTTCAGATTCCTGTTGCACCAGTTTGAACCGGCGCGGGCTTTTCACACACATTGATCCGTGGCCATCTAAGGAGAGGCGGCCTTTTCGTTGAAGATATCTCGTTATATAGCGTGCGACTAATTGTTGCGGTCTTATTTGCCATTCATTCAGGACTTCTTTCGGTGCCAGAACCTACATAGACAATGGTCAATTTAGTACAAACGATCAATAACAGATCCTAACGCTGAAACTACCAGCATATGTATATCGCGTCGACCAATTCGTAATTTTTCATGGAAATTTTATAAATCTCCAACGATGCATTCTAAGTATAAAAATGATGAAAATCTACCTGATCGCCTTTGAATCGATCTAGCAATGTTACGCAGACGACAGCAGACTTAATGCCCGCTAGATGTGTGAGTGCTCCAAACGATAAACTCTCCATCTCTATATTCACTACGCCAGCTTTGTGCAACTTGTTCAAGTAATCCATCTTATCGTTCTCCGTGAATTCACAGAATGCACCGTCCATACGCCCCTGTCCTTCGTAGAAGTCGTCGGTACACATTGTTTTACCGATTACGGTGTCATAAGGATCGTCACGGTGTGCTAGGGCCTTTAGATCGCGAGCTAGTTGTCGATCTAACTTAGCAGGCCTCCTCACCACTTTGCCAAGCACAGGCTAAAAACAAAAATAAAAAGGAACAGTCAGAGGTGGACGCAACTTTATAAAAAAGTAGATTTCCTACTCGTTTGAACGATCAAGCAACTTTTAACGTAATCGTTAATGAAATTAGTTGCTATTTGAAATTTTGCTATTAGCTGTTAATTAGTCGTTGATGGAATTATAGATCATTTTTAATAGCCATCTATTCTTTGGAAAAGATCGGAAGTTTGAACAACGCGTTTCGACCAAGACACGGCGAGTCATTCACTTGATCGAAGCGTGAGGATTGCAAAGCTAAGAACAGGGGAAAAGAAAGCAAGAACTATCGGAATGGCCAGATGCCGGATTCCACAAGAATTTCTTACCACTTCCAAGTACGACTTCAGCATTCCATCGACCGCTTCCTCGGAAATTACCACGGTGCCGCCTTCAAGGCCGATCCCACCACAAGTACCAATCCTGAAGAATATCGGATCCTTCACCTTCGCGTGGTACATCAGCTTGATCATTTCGTGAAGCAAAATTCCAACCGACGGCATGCCCATTCCATGCTAAACAGAAAATTTCCTATATTCCTCCTATCGACGATATTCTTTTCTCTTGTGTTTATGTTCATATTTTTAAGAATCGTCGATGCCACATAGCGTTACTCAGAGTTGGAACAATTTATGGCAGGTACTTCGACCGCGTATGGTCGGTGAAAATGCGAACAAGGACGTGTAAATATCCAGCGAGGCGATATCCCATTGGTTTTCGTTGATTTTTTGATTTTAACGACAGGAAGATTTTAATACGACGCGATCGAGGACGACCGTAGGATATTTTGTAGCCTCTGACGGAGCAAATTTCTGTATGTTCCCTAGATCCTCTTTTAGACGGTCTTCTAAATTTAAAACGCTGAAAAGAATGAAAAAGTTCTGAACTTTGCCGTCCAGTCGCGATAAAGTGGCGCAACTTCTTTTCGCACCACTTGCGAGGATGAACTTCTCTATGGCTACGCAACTTCTTTTGTGTTTCTCGCGTCGTTTGACGTGTTGTCGCGTCACACGGATGATTTGCACAAAGCGTCGATAAAAAATAGTTTGCTCCACCAGCCGAGTAACTGGTGCATGGAGAAACCCACGGGAGAAGAGAAGCGTGTATGATTATCGTGGAAAGCTCGACTAGACGTTCTCCCTTCTACTGGAATCTCGATGTTGCTTTACGCTCGAACGTGTGACTTGTTGCTGACCAATGATTCCTATTACGACTTACTATTACGGTTATTCGTCGAACGAAACGCATATGTCGTATCTAGTTTGGAATTTTTAGCATTGAAATTTCTAACTACTCGTTTTTTATTCGTGCCAATAATTAAGAAGCTTCCCTGAGAAAAGCACTCTTAAAATAAAGCGGTGAACCGAGTAAACGTTTCGGTTCTAGTTTTTTAATATTAGCTACGTTTGCATTGATAATTGTAATCAGTCTTAGAGAATTTTCTTCTTTTTCTTATTTGCGGGATGGATAAAAATTTCACAACAATTCAACCATTTGATTAGCAAGTATAATACTCACGCAACTATTATTTGCCAAAGGCTCCTTCTCAGAAATCTCCTTACAGACTTTCGACAGAGTGAGTTAATTAAGGAGTCAATTAGCTCAGCTACGATCTCTGAATTATTACGCTCTGACGTGTACTTTGTTTTAACAAGTAAGAATGTACTTTTATGTTTTAAGGAAAACTTTAATATGAAGTCGAAACGAGAAATAAGACATATTAATATCTTCTCTGTTCTGTTAAGAATAACAGAAAGCACAATTAGATTGAGAGTAACTGAAATAACGTAGCCGGATAAAGTTTATAAAGTTCACAAAGTATCAAATTTAATTACAAATTATTGCAGTGTTCTTTCTTATTTTGCGTTAAACAGGAAAGGGGCTTGTTCTCTTCAAGCAATTTACTTCAAAGTTAAAACTATCCAATTTCGATTAATTCGCTTTTAAAGCATCGTTGAAAACAGATACTGTTATCGCAATTATGCAAAGCTTATGCCTCGTTTATAATTAGAATGTGATTTAAAGCTAAAACTGTACACTTTCTCTAATATAAAACCTGAAAAGAAATGGCTCCTTTGAAGAAAGTAATTGGATGGAGCAGATAAAACGAAGTAAAAAATGTTGTATCGATTATTATCGAAGATATATATCTAATTAAGCAGAAATACTGCTTATCAATTTATTTAAACATGCAAAATTGAGGATTTAGTGGAATCGTGATACTCCACAAAAGTAAAAAGAGTAATATCGTAGATGCGTTACAATAAGTGAGGCCATTGGGACAAGAAATTTAATTAATGAAATATTTCTTTATATTACCAAGGTCATAAAATATTTTTTGTTTTATCTCGCTTCTAGCACTTTTCAACAATATATACATATATACATACACATCAATCGTGTAACATCTGAATATATTAATATCAGAAAATTAAATTGAAATAAAATATTCTGCATTGTTTTCAGAATAATTTTGAACACATCACTGGCCAAATTATTAATTATGCAACTATATTAATATCGTAAACTTGAGCAAAAGCACAGAATTCTGTACTATTTGGGAAATAATTTTTAACATGTTATGTTAACATGTAACATGTTAACATTCTATGTACTTCATTTAATTTTGTTATGTCCCAATTATCTTTTGAAAAGTGATTTAATTTGTATTTTCCACAAAGTGAGATATATTCCAGGTAATTAAAAATCAGGCAATTCTGGCATTTATCTCACGATAAATGTTGCTATTTACTGCATCAATTGGATAAATTTGTTCGAAAGTAGCTGCCTTCCAGCCTATAGAAAATAATCTTCAACATTCGTTGCTCAACGTTCTCTCATTATTTTATCACAAACTGGTCGTATGCATGTTCTATCTAATCTTGGACATACAATTCTGATTAAATCGAATCCAAGTTAACCGCGAGCAAATAGGGTGAAGGCATACTTCATTCAGTTTCAATAAGCTTTTCAATTTCACCTACGTCCTGTTCTGCCCTCGAGAGACGCTGAAGCGTTCCAATTTAATTAAATTCGGATCGCACGATTCTGTAAATACCCAGTTTTAACAGATCTTAACAATTCTTGATTTACGTTGTTTACTGTAACTCACGATGCAAAGACGATATTTAAACCTGAAAAACGTGATTTGAAGTAAAAATAAAAAATAACGTACGATAAGGCGTGACGTATTTCCAGCGATTTGCTATCTTCATTAATTATTCATAAATTACTTGTAAGCGAATATTTGCTTCGCCTAATAAATATTATAACAAATATTCTACTTTAAATATTCTACTATATTTTATGTATCTGTTATTATGTATATGTATTATTTTACAATGTATATTAATACATATTTGCAGCTTAAAATTCCCCACAAATACATGAAAATCCGTAGTCTCGTGAATATGAAACATTCCTAAAGGAATAATTTTCGAAAAATAAACGTAATGTAAAGTATACTCACGCTAATAGAAAGGACTGGTCCGACTTTATACATAGAGTAACGATATGAATACTGGCTAATATCAAGAAGTGTCGTGCCTGCCGGAAGCTTGTGACCTATTTCCTTCATTATGAAGTGAGCAAAATCTTCCATACGCTTTGGTGTTCCTCCCATGCACACGAACTGTAAACAGAGTTATAGAATTAATTACATAATTGAAGAACGCTAATTGAATACATTGCAAGTGGCAGGAGACAAGCTTTTCAGAAGGAAAAGGAATCTTCTGCATTGACACGATCCAATTTCATGAAGAGGAAAAGTGTATCTGTATAAAAGCCTGTATGCGCCACTTCTTAGTTGTAAAGAAAGCACGATGTTCCATTAGAAAAGTAAAAAGGCCATTAACCAATGTCTATTAGCAGCTATATCATTTTCTATAGAGGTGAAGCTGTTACACTATCTTTCAGCGTTGTTAATAACTATTTAGAAAGGGAAATTGCACTGAAATTATTTAAAAAATAAAATTTAAGTTAAATACTACGGCATTCTCATTGGTACGTAGAATTTTCCAACAGAGAATCAAAATTTCTCAATTTTGCCACGTACAGTGCTTTCTACGAACATTCTTTAATCGCATCTATCCAGTTTAATATTTTAAGTGCGTTATCCACAGATAAATCTGTTGTAGTGGTTCCAATTCTCTCCCTTCATTCATCTAAACTGTATTTATTGAAACATAGTTAATGCCCGTTTAACTGAATCCACTAATTTGAATTCATATATTATCATAATATTATCATAATATTAATTCATATTATTCGAATGGGAAGTGATAAATAGAAAGAATCAACGAACTTTTATTATGTCTGCTCCCTATCAAGTTCAAATAAATGGAATTCTATTGTACTGTATCGTGTTTTATAGCCGTGAGGTATGGAGAAATATTTCCCTCTTATAGTATCCCACGATAATGCTCTTTCTCGTGTCATATTCAATTAAAAATATGTAGCATTTCTGCTTCCACGATGCTTTCATCTGAACTTCAGGCTATGTGTAGTCAGTTCTAAAGAGTTTTATTTTTAATGAAAGAAACTTAGGTGCTTCACGTAGATTATGGACTTCAAATATCCTATACAAACGTTCATTTTCTACCATAAATTTTAACACATTAACGTATCAGGTATTACAAGTAACAAAAATTAATCTTTTAACGATTAATTTACTTTGCTCGCCGACGCTCCAAACTAAACATACAGAATAAAATTACCCTCTACAAGACCGTAATAAAACCTGTCTGGACCTACGGAATCCAACTATGGGGAACAGCTAGTAACTCCAACATCGAAATACTACAAAGATTCCAATCGAAAACGCTAAGAGCCTTAATAGACGCACCCTGGTATGTTACCAACGAAACCATCCATCGCGACCTCAAGATACCAACAGTCAAAGAGGAAATAGCGAAATATAGCGACAGATATAGCAAAAGAGTCAACAAACACCGAAACCCCCTAATCACTGGACTACTCGATACGACGGACCAGATTCGCAGGCTGAAGAGGCCGCTAGACCTAAACGTTAGATTCACTTAATTATCCAAATTAAGCATATGCACTTACCTATAACACTAATAAATTATACCTATCTATAATAAGTATAATTTATTGTAAATAAACAGCCATGTCACTGCGCCACGCCAGAAAAATTACTGAAAATTCTCAACGCGAGAATTGATTGTAATTTCAA
>NT_176528.1:55154-56172 GCF_000188095.3 Bombus impatiens | reverse complement strand
AAAAAAAAAAAAAAAAAAAATTTACTTTGCTCAGCTTTGGAGCAAATTAACAAACACCGGGATACTTCCGTGAATCACTGTACGCCTGTATCGCGCAATTGTCACATCCGGTACAGGTGCAGGAGTTGGAAAGGACAGGTACTTTAAGAAAGCTGATGGAAAATATTTTTCCATGCGTAGCTCACAAGCTGCCATAGGTGTTACAGTGCTATAGCTGGCAGACGTAGCTCGCAAAAATCTAAAAGAATTACATTTTATTATTACGGAGAAAAATACAAATTTTCAATCAAATATATGTCGGAGATGAAAGAAAACCGGAATCTTTGGAATTTTGGTTAATCCCGCAACATTGTAACCTAGAGTCTACTATAGCTGTAATTAAACAATTGTAGTTATTCAATCCGATTGTAATTGTTCGAGAGTTGTGATAATGAGCTTGGGCTCATAGCCGCGGTCACGGGATGAACGCTTTGTCTAACAAAGGCATGGAATAATTCTATAGCTCTCCTTAAAAAGGAAATAGTTGTAACACTCGACAATAAACATTCCAACGGTTTCTGTCCCGTAGCTCGCCACACGCAGACCCTATTCTTCGAGTAAGATGATTGCCAGATGTCGATGCGTCTCCGCAGTACATGTTCAGCTAGCTCGAGGGCCCGTTATAAATTTTAAGATTTAGTCAACTAAAGTCCTTCAAACGGACAAACAGTCTTTGTCCCAACTACGGAAAAATAGGGGAGACCTATTTTTCAACGAGAGGCGTCTCCCACTAGCAACTTTCCCTCGAGGGCGGCTAGCATCTTTTTCTAACCACCGATATGGAGATTGACCAAGTAGCAGCAACGCCAATTTCCCTTACTTTCTGAACGAAGGCTTTTCTCGACGAATCCGATGATCTCGTGTCCTTAGACACACTCCAATATAGTTTTCCTCTGTGGCATCATCGGGACGGGAAAGTCATTCTCGCTCGCGATCTCATCGATGAAAAGAGTAACCCTTTACGACCAGTGAATATTAC
>NT_176528.1:25082-54682 GCF_000188095.3 Bombus impatiens | reverse complement strand
AAAATTACTGAAAATTCTCAACGCGAGAATTGATTGTAATTTCAACACATAAATAGCAACTTTCCCTCGAGGGCGGCTAGCATCTTTTTCTAACCACCGATATGGAGATTGACCAACTAGCAGCAACGCCAATTTCCCTTACTTTCTGAACGAAGGCTTTTCTCGACGAATCCGATGATCTCGTGTCCTTAGACACACCCCATTATAGTTTTCCTCTGTGGCATCATCGGGATGGGAAAGGCATTCTCGCTCGCGATCTCATCGATGAAAGGAGTAACCCTTCACGACCAGCGAATATTACGCGTCCGACTTAGATTTTGTGAGTACGTTCATCTATCATCCCGTCGACCGCGGATTCGTTATTGAACCTAGGATCATTGTCATTAGTTTCTCGAGTACCTAACTACCACGGTTACTTGTCCGGTTCTATAATAATCGTATTTGCATTAGTCAATGTCTTCTCTATTGCATAACGACAACGTGTAACCCAAACGAAGATTCGTTTCACGCCCCTAACCCTAATTCTAATGTAAACCCGACATATACAAATATAATTATAACGAATATAACCAAATATATAAAACAGAATGGAGCATCGAGGAGTTAAAAAATGATTTCCAACGTCGAATTACTCAAACAAAACCAACGGGGCACGTTCCTCCGATGCTGTTTGTAATTTGCAACAGTGGAATTGCTCTTTTCTCTAAATGGAACATAGAATTCGACAGTGTACAACAGTTGCCGAGCAACGTACGAAATAATACCTCGAGGATTACCGCCGCTGTCTGTGTAGCCGAAGCACGCGCATGCAAGTTTCGCCTATTGTTCTATTTAGGTCACGAAACATTGTACTTTCTCCTAATGGCATATCCTTCAATGAACGTGAATACGTTGTGTAAACGCGGCTTCACTGATAGCGTAAAAGAGATCGCGATAAAAAGAATGCGTGCTCGTGGCTTGTACGAGCTGCGAAACGTTAAATGGCGTAATAATATACACGACGTAAATATTGCGTCCATAGCTCAAACGCGATTCATTTGGAAGCTACGAGAGCAAAGCTCGAAAAGAAATTCGACGTTTATTTAAACGTTAACCGGCGATGAACAAATCTCTTTGGGTTCTCTCACAAATAACGAGTTATTTAGTGACCTGTTAACACATCACGAGTCACCTCTTAACCAGAAATATTTGGATTGTGAAATAACAGATTAGAAGAGATAAATCAATTTCGTCATTCACTTTCATTCTTCTAACCGTTAACATCATATGACTTGTGTTTTCGATAGAAAATATCCGCAAATGAAGAAATTCTTACGTCTAAGAAATCGAGATCTGTAGGACGAGTTAATTTGCTTTTAATTTTAATAATAGTTAAAAAATCTTCATTTGCGTTGAAAATTAACTACCACGGAATCTGGATTATCAAGAAAATCGATTAACGAAACGATCGATAGAAAATTTGTGCCCCTTGCAAGGAAATCTGGAAAAAAGAAGAATAGAAATCGAAGAAATCCTTACTTTCTTACTTAAAAATTACTCTCCTCGTTAACGCTAGGTTTACGGACATTTCGGTTTTAATTAACGCGTACACCACATAGAAAACTTTAAAATTAGAAAACTTTGAAGAAAATGAATTTCGATATACATTTGTCTCGTTAAATGGATGAAAGTCAGTACAAATGTTAGAAGAAAAATGTAAACGGTTCGTGTAATTTCCCTCGTGAAATTCGAAATGCGTCACATTGACGCGTGAATCGATATTTATTAATATCAATATTTATAATGCAGCTCAAAAGAACAGATAATCTTTTCTTCTACGAAAAATTATTGTCTGATTATCTAAACAGTGGATGCCACGATCAGCTCTGTACGAGTGTCATATTTAATTTATATTCGCTAGAACTAAAACTAATCTAAAATTGATTTGTCTGTGGATTAATGTAGGATTCTGTGATTTTAGCTATAGTAAACAGGTTTGACTGTTAACTGTTCTATATACGAAGTGTACATACATAAGTATGTTACAACTACATGCTAAAAGTACACTATTGCCATTTATTTCATCATTCTAATATTACACAGATCACTGTTTATGTCTATCAATGTTAGGGAAATATACCAGGTACTTGAAATCAGAGAGATGCGAGTAAGGTTTTCGTGATTTCCAAGTTAAAACTCTAATCCTAGCAACGAGACGATTAAAAATGTGAACGTGTAAAAATTTCTCACATACAAATGTTCAAACTTAGCCTTCTTCGTTTCTTTTATGTAAAATACAGTGACTACGAAAAGTATTGGCACATACCCATTTTCCAACAAAATGTTTTTCATTGGAATTTCTCTAGAGAATTTCATTCTGATATTTTTGAATGTTTAGACTTACTCGGAAATAGTGACACTAAATGATGTGAAATTTAGTGCACCTAGTCCTAATTAGTTAGTATGTAAATACTAAAATAAATACGATAGTGTGCCAAAATATTTTGTAGCCAATGTAAACATATGGTAAGTATATCTATTATGAGCCACGGCTCTTGGCTCTCTTTATTACTGCTAACAAATTCACCTGATAAGACAAGTATGATAAAAACCTGGTGTTCCGTTACTTGATGTAATTGTTTTTTGATCGTAATAGCAATGCGAAATAAAAATCAATAGATTGACTGCAACTGCGTAAGCTCGAACGATATACAATACGTAGGAGAAACAATAGATGACAAGATGACAAGTGTCTGCCGCAGAAGCATTTGCCATTTATGAAACTGAATTGTTTCTGAAAATCCAAGCAAACAAAAAGTTAAAATAACTTGTGAAATGGCACGCAGAAGAAATTGATTAAAATTATATCAAATAAATTTTAAACGAACCTGTTTAAATTCGTTTCTGGAAAGATACGTAAAATAGTGATTCATAATAATTTATAACAATGATTTACAAATATTGCTTTATATATATTTATTGCTATCGTAATTCTTTTGCTGCACTTGCACGTTGTACCTTGTTTCCCAATTTCATCGAAAATTATGTTTTGCTAAAATTTTACAATTACAAAGTTTTTCATTATCATTTTCGATATCTTGCGATAGATATAAATTTAGTTAACTCTATTTGCTTCGTCCTTAATATAACCAATATAATTAATATCTAACGTTAACATTCACTGAAAATTACAAAATTCATCGTGGATAAGATAGTCCGATAATTAACGATCGATGGAGCAGAAATTTATAAATAGATAATAGAGATAGTAATACATCGACAATATCGTGTACAGCACACATATCGTAGTTTCGAACGTTATGCAAATTTACGCTTGGAAATACACATTGCAGCGCTTCTACATACATAGTTGATTGTTATCGGTAGTATTCCGTGTTAACCCACTGTCAAAAATTAGTCATACTTCACCTCTGAAAATTCGACTGATAGAGATTACTATACTGCACGCAGAACCCAAACATAAACATTGCAATTAGCCAAGAAAGTGTTCGCACAAGTATAGAGAAAGAAATTGGTGAGATTAATTGAGTTGACAAACATATTCGAAGCTGTATGCGGTACGAGAATCGAAATATGTCTTGAATAAAGTAATAAAAAAGGTTTTTGAGGTCGTTGTGACACTGTAAAACTACTTCTTTGGGAGAGAAATAAGCCTCAATGTATTTATAGATAAGTTCAATATGTTTTAGAAAGCACCGATGTTCTGGCATTGTTTCAACTATATGCGTCAGGAGTTTAAAGGTGCACTGACATTAAAGTACGTTTCTAGGAATAGCGTGCGTAATACGTAATTAATATGCAACGATCTTCGAGGCAATTAATAACGTAACATTTCTTTAAGTTACACGACAATATGCGAAAAACTACTTGTTCGCATCTTTTATAGGAATTATAGAAACTTTTTCGTACAAATCAAAATAGAGCACGAATATGAAAACTTGGAGTAACAAGTTTTAGAAAATTTCTCGTTGCGTTTATTTTTCGTTAGAAAAATTGTTACGCAAGGGACATCCACTATTACATGGTAAAGCACTTAATGGAAGAAAGACAGAAAGAACACAGTTAACGGAGTGCTAACTAAAATTCTGTTTCTACAAATGTAGTTCACATAAAATAAATTCTACTGTATATAAAAAAAACTTTTTTTCTAGAAGAAAAACTCTTCTAGAAATCTTCTTTTCTAGAAGAAGTCTCACTATACGTCAAAGAGTGTTTTCTACAGGAAAAGGAGTTCTACTATACATAAAACAAAGTTCTTTAAAAAAAAAAAAAAAAAAAAAGGAGTACAACTAAAGGTAAAAGTTCTTTGCACAGAAAAAGAAGCTCTACTACTTTGATTTACCTTAACGTCGCCAAACATTTCAACGAGATCGTGGGAGCCGCTACCCAGAGCAAGATGATACAGTATATCCTGATCCATGAGCTCGATGTTTGGATTTCGAAGTCGTACAGATCCATCTCTATATCTAAAAAAGTGCGAAACGCGAACAGCGTGTTAAAAACATATAGAACTTTATGCGTTGTGTGTCAAAATTTTTATTTATTTAAGTCTCGTAAATAGAAATGTATTCTTGTCGTGTGCGAAATATGTACCTTCGTTACTGTTTACCGAATTAATCGATTGATTGTTTACGATTACACCAACATGTTCGATATAACTATACTGTCTTTTATTCATAAGAAGATTACGTATTGGTTTATTTATACTATAATAGAATAAGTTCTGTCCATTATGGTATGCATTAATTACGTATTATTATAATATGTAATAACTTTAGTTTAACGTATGATATGTATATTGCATATGTATGTGATACTACATAGGTATATAATTCGGTTCTGCAATGTTACACAATATTATTATAAATGTATTATTTATTATACTATATCTACTATATATAATCCACTAGGCAACGTATAATTTTATGATATTAACGTTAGTTATTATGCGTTTTGTATCAACATTTTTATTTATTTAAGTCTTGTAAATAGAAATGTATTCTTGTGGTGTGCGAAATATGTACCTTCGTTACTGTTTACCGAGTTAATCGATTGATTGTTTACGATTACACCAACATGTTCGATATAACTATACTGTCTTTTATTCATAAGAAGATTACGTATTGGTTTATTTATACTATAATAGAATAAGTTCTGTCCATTATGGTATGCATTAATTACGTATTATTATAATATGTAATAACTTATAGTTTAATGTATGATATGTATATTGCATATGTATGTGATACTACATAGATATATAATTCGGTTCTGCAATGTTACACAATATTATTATAAATGTATTATTTATTATACTATATCTACTATATATAATCCACTAGGCAAGGTATAATTTTATGATATTAACGTTAGTTATTATACGTTGTGTATCAACATTTTTATTTATTTAAGTCTCGTAAATAGAAATGTATTCTTGTCGTGTGCGAAATATGTACCTTCGTTACTGTTTACCGAATTAATCGATTGATTGTTTACGATTACACCAACATGTTCGATATAACTATACTGTCTTTTATTCATAAGAAGATTACGTATTGGTTTATTTATACTATAATAGAATAAGTTCTGTCCATTATGGTATGCATTAATTACGTATTATTATAATATGTAATAACTTATAGTTTAATGTATGATATGTATATTGCATATGTATGTGATACTACATAGGTATACAATTCGGTTCTGCAATGTTACACAATATTATTATAAATGTATTATTTATTATACTATATCTACTATATATAATCCACTAGGCAAGGTATAATTTTATGATATTAACGTTAGTTATTATACGTTGTGTATCAACATTTTTATTTATTTAAGTCTCGTAAATAGAAATGTATTCTTGTCGTGTGCGAAATATGTACCTTCGTTACTGTTTACCGAATTAATCGATTGATTGTTTACGATTACACCAACATGTTCGATATAACTATACTGTCTTTTATTCATAAGAAAATTACGTATTGGTTTATTTATACTATAATATTGCATTACTATATTGCATTATAGTATGCATTAATTACGTATTATTATAATATGTAATAACTTTAGTTTAATGCATGGTATGTATATGGCATATGTATGTGATTCTACATAGGTATATAATTCGATTCTGCAATGTTACACAATATCAATCCACTGGACAAGGTATAATTTTATGATATCAACGTTAGTTATTATGCATGGCAAATAAAAACTTACCATTGAAAAATAAATTATTGATATATAGAATTGATGTTGTTCTATCATTTTATACGATAGGATAAATAATTGAAAATACTGAATCGATTATAGCTGGTAAAATTCCATCGATTTCCTTTTTTTAAGTAAATTCAACATAATCCTGCCAGCTTCTCTTTGCAAGCAGAATATTCACCCTCGCAACCCTTGACGACGAGGACGAAGAGGAAACCGATGACTGCGTGTGGCAGAATTGTATTCAGTTCTCATAATATGCAACTCGTCGTGCCAATTTGTGCATGAGCAGTAGAAAAACGAGTGCGATGATTGCACGTTGCAAAAATAACAACGAATGTTTCATTATCGTTAAACGAGTCAGTTCAACGAGTATAACTATGTTATACGAGAACAATTGATATTCTGATAATTATAAGACGCGTACGCTTTCTATGATTAACCTCGCATAAATGAATTTAATAATCATAATTCATAGATGAACTTTGAATACTTATTTATATTGTCTCGTCAACATCATAAAGGAGGATACTTGCACAATTCATGCGTAGTCTTTTAAAAAGAGAGGAAATATCCACAAAAATATCCACTACCATATTTACCTTCATAGGCATTAAAATCTGAAGAACTTACTTCAGTTACGTCAGAACTTACAATATTTTTAAGATAATGTAAAATACATGTACGTACGTATATTGAAACAGGCCACAAGAGCTTTGAATCGGATTCTCTGGAACTTTAAAAAACTCGAAGAACTGTTTCAAAAGATGAGTCGTATGCAAGCAAAATCCGATAAGTGACTTACATACTTCTAGAGCAAAGCTTCGCAAACTTCTATGGACCGGAACCCAGTTCCGAGACCGGTGATTTTTCGCGACCTACTCGAAGATTAGCCAAAACGCAATTGTGTCGAGAGTTGATTGATAAGCAATATAAAATTGACCTGATACGGATCTACGAGCTGAGAGAAACTAGACAGAAATAATGGTTCTCATCTTCCTCGTTATTCTGGTTTTGAACTGAATAGAATTTGAACTGTTCGTCCGACGATTATCGATGAATACAACTCTCCTAACGAATCTGTAGTAGTAGAATATTTAACGCGACCCACACTTCAGAAATCTATGTTCTAGAGTACCATATAAAGTAGAACTGGAAATTTCTCACCATGCATCAGATACACGACGATTTCATCTTTTATTTGAGAAGAAGGAATCTCGAAGCAAGAATAAAAATCAGCTCCCATTATATATATATTCATGTCCTATACTTGGATGGAGTTTTAATTTATACATTCATTTCAATGTATAATTCTTATATGTTTATTTTAGACCTTTAACATTTTCATACGTTATACTGCGATGCGTATATTAAATCTTGTGTTACGAATATAAGGTAACAATGCTGATTAATACAAGAACGTACAAACCTCCTTAAAACAATCATAGCGTCATTCAGTGCGATTATCAACAGCATTGTTCTCCGAGATACTGTCTGCAAGCGATAATACATGAACCTTTGAGATATCTAACATTCTATTCTCCAAAGTAACTTAAGCTTTTTTTTCATTCTCAGATTGTTTGCCTAAGCGTGTGTGTATTCATAATCTTCGTTGAAGATTGAAATTATAAATAACATATTACACACACACACACACACACACACACACACACACACACACACACACACACACACACACACACACACACACACACACACACACACACACACACACACACACACACACACACACACACACACACACACACACACACACACACACACACACACACACACACACACACACACACACACACACACACACACACACACACACACACACACACACACACACACACACACACACACACACACACACACACACACACACACACACACACACACACACACACACACACACACACACACACACACACACACACACACACACACACACACACACACACACACACACACACACACACACACACACACACACACACACACACACACACACACACACACACACACACACACACACACACACACACACACACACACACACACACACACACACACACACACACACACACACACACACACACACACACACACACACACACACACACACACACACACACACACACACACACACACACACACACACACACACACACACACACACACACACACACACACACACACACACACACACACACACACACACACACACACACACACACACACACACACACACACACACACACACACACACACACACACACACACACACACACACACACACACACACACACACACACACACACACACACACACACACACACACACACACACACACACACACACACACACACACACACACACACACACACACACACACACACACACACACACACACACACACACACACACACACACACACACACACACACACACACACACACACACACACACACACACACACACACACACACACACACACACACACACACACACACACACACACACACACACACACACACACACACACACACACACACACACACACACACACACACACACACACACACACACACACACACACACACACACACACACACACACACACACACACACACACACACACACACACACACACACACACACACACACACACACACACACACACACACACACACACACACACACACACACACACACATACTCTTCATGTATTTTATTTAATCCTAAAAATTACAATGAAATTTAAATATTATCAAATATGCAGCTTTATTTTTTAGTATAATTTGCTTCTTAGTTAATGTATATTGAATTAAATTAAGTATAAAAGAAATGTTTATTGTGAAAAATTTACCAACATAAGGTGTGCTCATAGTTTTACATTAATGCTTGTTCAATGTTTTATTTCAATTAAGCTAACGTGCTGAAATATTCATACAATAGAGATTACTTAAATATGCAAATTGTCCCATTTTAATGTTTAGAAACTGAAATATCATACTTTTGATCCCAATACAATATTCTTAATATTTTATGTAATTTTATATTGAGGGCAGTTTTAATGAGCGCCATTTATATTGTTTACAACATTGACCAAATCTAGTTGGTTCTTACTCATGGATCACCATTCAATTGGACATACGTTTGATAACATCCATAAGTTAAAATGTTATATAGCAAACATCCAATACAACAAATACCGTGGACAACAAAGTTCATATATATGGTAAAACAATGTCATACTGCAACAAACATGTTTGTATTTGTATATATATTTGTATAACATATATGTAGTTGACAAAATTTACATAAATACAAATTATACCAACCAAAATGGGACTTTTAAATTTTTAATTTCTACAATTTGTGTTAAAACATTAAGCATCTTGAGAAATAATAAATTTATTATGTAACGTTACATAATAAATTTTTTCGGAGGCTTAATAAGGAAATTGCAAGATATTATTCATTCCTATCAACATAACAAATGTTGTCAATCAATTATTGAAAAAATAACAAACAAATTGATCATCCAAAGAAATAAAAGCTTCTATTCCCATATTTACTTGTTGCTTTTCTTGCAAGACTCCTCTTGACTGTTTATCATTCTTCCTCTATCTCTTCATCATCTAATTCTGATTCTGTTTCATCTTCTGTATTATCAATTACTACTCCATCATTGAGCTCTATCTCTCTCTCTTGTACAGCTGAATTTGCCTTTACATATTGCATGACTAAAAAATATATCTCTGTTTCTCTGTCATTAAGATGTATGTTATATTTTGTTTCAATCATTAGCCTTACTTTTTTAAGAGTCATGGTACGATAATCTGCATTCTAAAGGATATTAATAATTTCTTTATAAAGCACTTGATGCGAAATACTAGGTGTGATGGTCTGTGTTGTGCATTTTGTTGCAGTTTCTGAATATGTAGAGACTTCTATTGCATGCCCAATTCGACTACCGCTATAATAGATGTTGTTTTCATACTCCTAGTTCTGTCTTCTTTTGGATTCTTCTTTGAGTAGTTTTATTTTCAGTGCTTCAAAGGATGGAAATTTTTCCTCAGTTTCAATAGCAATCCTGAAATCTTCTTAGCTGTTTGGAATACTACATAATAACAAAATTCTATGTCATCTTGGATGTATATATGTATTTCTCTCAATCTATCAATTAAGTCAGAAAAGTTTCTTATATGACTATTTATATTCCCATCTTCTTGCATCTTATAGTTAATTAACTGTTTTACTAGCATTATCTTGTAAGCGGGATAAGTTAAGCAATATATTTCATTTAGTTTATCCCATACCTCTTTTGATGTGTTGTAATCATTTACTTGCATTAATGCTTCAGGACTTATTGCTAATATACAGACATTTCTGATCTTGCCTTTCTATCTGCTACATCCCATTCTGTAGCATTCTCTGTAGTTCGGATCTTTTCACCAGAAACATATTCCTATGTGTTGTTTTTCATTAATAACGTTTGAATCTGAGCTCTCCACTTATGAAAATTTTCCTTAGTCAGCGGCTCTATATTTCCTGACGCACAATTCATCGTTCTGCTGTCACTTTACGCTATATACACGTGGTTAAAGCGATTACTGATGTAAATATTTTCTAAATCTTATGTTCATATTTTTCTTATGTTTTTCTTCGCACACAATAGAAGAGTCAACTGTACAGATAATTCTATAAAGTCGATTCTATAAACGATAATACTTTTTCAATAAGAAACTGTGGACGGACTAAGAAAATGCCGGCCAGAACAGGAAGAAAGAGGAATCGTTCAAATGAACATATCGATTAGAATCGAGTGGCGCGTAAATCAAATTTGACAATGACCTCTTGACAGGATTATAGCTTCCTTCTTAGGTTCCTTCTTAATCCTATACTATACAATTCATTCATTGTGTTAATATCTATGTTTCAGATTTATTTTATTTATATGATAATAAAATAATAATATATGATAAAATAACTACCTCGTTTGTAAAATATCTTGTTCCAAATATCTTTCATTTTTCAAAAGTATAATTCATTTAGGTAAAGCTACATATAAAAATAAAATATTATTGTTAGATTTTTAATAAATTTTAATTTTTCGTAACCCGGTTTTAAATTTTATTGTTCCCTCTTTCATCATATATTATAACATGAACTTTTGGATATATATCGACCCGGTTGTATATTTATTGATAATACTAAATAAAAGATAATCCAACTAATACATAAAAGAACTTATTCATCCTGTAAGTTGCGAGCTTATCGTTCATATTAACACGAAAATAAAAAAGATATAATTGCAGTATTTATTCTTACAGTTTAAATTAATTGCATTTCATTTATGATTATAGAGATTCATTTATAATTTCTTTGAAAATACTGCATCGGTTAAATGAAAGTATCGAAAAATAGGAACTACATACTTCTTACGCATTTCTTATCGTTATTAAAATACTTCAAATCATATACGAAAGAATAAGAAACGCTCGAAACTAGCCTTCGCTTTCAAATAGAAGAATTTAATTAAAGACGTCACCGAAAATCAATATAATCCTTACAGAGCTATCGATTTTCAATTATTACTATGCAATGAACGAATACCGATCGGAATACGGATTTTCTACGGATTACCATCCATGTGACTCGTAGAATTAAATTATAAACGGTACAGATGAAATATCTCATATGAATGAATGAAAAAACTGTTGAAAAATATTAAATCAATTTGAGTAAAATGTATATATTTAATATATTTAATCGCCGAAATTCGTTTACGGATCAAAACTGAAACCAATTTTTTATTTAACATTTTATTCATATTGGGCAAATTGAAATATAATTAAATTCAAATAGATAAAGGATTAACGAAAGGTAAAACTACGTATACAAGAATTTTACCTTGTATAATTTAACCGATATGTATCGATTTGTACTAACGTTAATTCTATAGACAAAAGTAAAGCCAACGCATAATAGAATTTAATTTTGTCGAGATTTTCAGGCTCGAATTCGATTACAGTATATGAGGATGCATCTATTATTTATTAAAATATAAAGTGATACACTATCAAACACAGATAGGGTAGGGCTTTAATCAAGTCAATCAATATTGGATATGTAACATATTACAATATTGAATTGCATCAATTTCAATGTCTTTGACTTTAACGATTATGTACTTACGCGACTGATACATAAGTGATAGCAGTGTAAGTTGTAATTATTTATCTGTACATTTATATTCTGCGACTCTTTCCTGTTGATTCCCTTAACTACATTCTGCATAATTAGAATTCCGTTTGCACGCCGAGATTATTAGCTTCGCGTTTGATTGCAATAAATGCATTAATTAAGTATAATTTTGAAGGATATAATTAATTTTGATGACGTTGGTATCGTCGTAAATTTTCCAAAATTATATCATGACACATTTACTTGTGATATCGAATATTCTATTGTCAAGAGTAATTTGATAAACTTCATTTCGATTCTCACGTTGTATATAAAGCGCACTTGCATTCGTAATATTTTTTGAAATTTTAAATAATTTCCAGTTTCATAAGAATTATTACAGATTCTGTATCATATTGCAAGTAACATGAAATCGCTATATCATATAAATCCTCCATATATGAAACTACGAAACATTAAATTTATGCCCGAGCGAATGTGAATTTCTTTCGACTGATTCCATTTAACTCAGCTTGGATATACTATACTATGGAGATACTATAAATATACATCATATACTATGTTTTTAATTATTTATTAACACGTAAAATTTGTTCTCGAATAGTAGCATTGGCATTTCAGCGAACGTAAATATTTTGAGTTTGAATTGGATCTCCTTGAATTGAAGTACTAAATGCAAGCTAAAAATAAGATTTAACTTTTTATGTAATTGATACCAGTTTCACGCTTATTTATTCTAAATAAAATATCGTAAAGTTGCCAGTCTCGTATTTGAGAAACATTTTTACATTATAATTTCGTAGTTCAACGTACGTTGATGCGTGTAAAGTGTAATTACAAAGCGCTGTATTTATAAACCTTGTAAATACATAATCATTACGATAAGTAGTAGCGTTTAAAATTGCGTAATTTCTAATTTTTTATAATAGTAACCTTGTAATGCACGCACAACAAAGCGCGAAGACTAGATAATATTCATGTAAACACGCATGTACAAGTGTAATGTCTTTGCACTAAAATATTTCGATCAGCATTCAACGATACGTCGAATACTGTATCGATTATAACCTACCACGGTGTAAATATGCCTTGCAAAATGATATATATTGTTGATATATAAACATGTTAAATTTTGCAAAATATACAATACAAATCCTTTCCGAATAAATATTTTCTATCTCAACATTATATAATTGGCTGTTGAAAACTGTAATCACGGTTCAAAATCACTGAAACAATTGAATTAAAATAGATATTACCTACCTTATAGTACAAAAATATAAAATTTAACACAATTTATGTGATTCATAATTCGTCAGGTTGCAATTTATAAAGTTTAGGAAGTATTAATTTGAAGAGTTCGATGTCATTTCTAATATCCACGATTTATGAAGAGAAATGAAATGAAAGATAATATAGTTCGCTATTCCTTGTTTTTAACAAGTTCATTAGTCTAGCTCGCTCGAATTTTTGGTTTTACAAATTATGGGATTCCACGGATAAAACTTTTAATGCGTTATAGTACTACAGCTCCGTATTAGTTAACTAGTTAACTAGTAAACTAGTTAACTAATCTTCCAGAATATTCACACTTCCTCGCCTGTAAGATTAATTGATTATAAGGTTATTACGTCAAGAAACGGTTGGAACGAACGTAACGTAATAACTTAACCTTTTCACTGTAATCGCACGTACTAATTTAAAACATGTAAACACGTATCTATCTCATATTTTTCCACCGAAAAGTCGAAGTTCCTTTTTCAACGAAATAACCTCAAATTTCCTCGAGTGAGCGCTAGTTAGGTGACATAAATTCCTCCGATCTATTCTTTCGACACGCTTTCGTAAAATATCCTACAAATACACAATGAAGTAGAACATAAAATACAAAAAAGAACCAAACGTACCTAACTGCGGGATCATACTCGATATTCCACTCGACATTCTCATGCTCGTCCGAAGGATTCATCTGACACACGTGGCTCTCGTCCAGAGCGCGATCTTTGCACGTACAAATGGGCATCTCGATCGCAAGATCAACACTCTCCGTCGCTTGTGTGGGACAATTTCGCGGGATCTAACACGACCGTGGCGGACGTACGATCGAACGAAACGGCGGGAGGTCGAAGAAATATCGACTAACCGATCACGACTGTTTCGCGGCTGTGCTTTGGAATTTCCAAGGTTAGAGCAAGAACCAGATTCCTGTGAACGACGTCGATCAAGTGCCGGTCTCCGAATAGAATCTTTGTGATGCTTCGAGGGAGCTTTATATCCCGATTCGAGTCTCCGCCATTTGCGTTCCCACCACTTCGTCGTTCGCTGCCAAATGACAGCTAAGGCGACGCACACTAACGCCGAGAGCATACGTACGTACATACGTCTAGCTGCAAACTGGTCGCGGTTATTTGTGTACGTGTGCCCACTGCAAATGTATGTGGAGCGCGAGTGAATTGAGATATTGGAACAGTCATCGAATCATTTTTAACGCGTGATTCTTCGAAAACTCATCGATAACCGACAGTCCTATTACGTTTCTGCGTTTTTCTTGGTTCGTAGCCGCACGGTTGTGTACGGTGCTTTACAACACGTGTGTGGTATCGACTTACAATGGCTGCGAGAAGTATTTGCACACTATTGGCTCTATCGTCATATTAATTATTTGACTGCGAGAGATATTAAATTTTATATCATTTAGTAGCCTTCTTACACAACTGCAAAAATTTAATATCGCGGATATCATGACGTAGAATTTGGTAAAAAATGCTTCATTGGAAAATAAATATGTGCCGATACTTTTCGTAGCTGCTGTAAATGGTGGAACATTTTACGGGACGTCCGCTATGATTTATATATATCATCTACGTAAAACTTTATGACATAGACTAGAAAAGGCTAGAAAAAAGCTTTGTTGGTGTTGGTGAAGATCGCTCGTTAACATTCGTAGACAAATGTTAATGAAAGCTCTAGACAGTGTTAATGAGCGTAATAACGAGTGTGAATTGTCTTCTACCATTCGATTAATAATAGCGTAGAATGATTATCGAATAATAATCGGTTGAAATTACAGGGGTAAGAGAAAGTAGAAAAGATTGATAAGAATCCAGAAGAAAATATGCGATTGGAATGTAAAAGAATACAAAATTTCTCTGTCCATTATAGCAACAACTACGCTCGCTACGTTTTTTTGCAATAAAACAGCAATTATAAGTCAACTATAAATGATTTATTTCATCGTCTAAGTGGAAGTAACAGAAGACAAACTGGATTTAAAAGACAGCTAAGTTTCTTCATTTTTGTATTATAAGACATTACGATACAGAAATAATATGACAATTATTGTAGTTGCCAGCGTATGAAGATGAAGGGAATTCATTTTACTTCTCTTCGAATCCATATTTACAAATTTTGTACACTTGCAAAAATACATCGCATTGAGTTTGAAGAAGATAAAATTAGATAATTTCTCCGATAAAAGCAACTGGTTTGTGCTATCGATTCTAAGAACAGCGGATAATTCGTAAAAAAAACGAACTGAATTCTTTAGAATTCTGTATAAGAGTAAGTAGATAGCCGAGTGAACTCACTTACATGCTTCAAAACAATGGGAGTAAATGTTTTTTCTATTTTTCTGTATTTTTAGATCTCATCCATTCACTGATATACCAGTTTCGATCGAGTCTGCTTTACGTTTTTTTATTCTATGATAATTGTATCTGTATTTTTATCAGCAATCTTTATTATTGACGTAAACTACTGAAATTCAGATTAAACAATGAAGAAAATTAACTCAAATTATTCTAGTCACTTTTAATTTAACAGTACTAGAGTCAAGAATTGGTATAGTACAAATATTTATCATAAAACGTTAGACATTCTATTCGATACTGTATCGTTCGAATAATCATTAATTTTAAGCGTTCTTGATTATTTGTAAACGCCATTCTAAATATTTTGAAGCAGTTAAATAATTCTGTAGTGTTATTACATGTGCATCTACCCTGAAAAAATTATATTATAATTTTATACTGTGCGAAAAGATCACATTTTCAACTTCTCTTTCGATAATTTATTTGTTAACAAGCATAATAAATGTAGAAATATTTTCCAACTTAAATGATATTTACCACTTTTTCATTTTTATATTTAAAAGTCAAAGAATTTCTGTTATATCTCTAAGCAATTTGTCTACAAATAAAAATTGTGACTATAAATTATAGTTATAAATTAGTCGGATGATTCCATGCAGAAATTGAGAGATGAACCGTCGTTCCAACAGCAAGTGCATTTAAATACAAAGTAGAAGTAATCATAGAACTTTTGATGACACAATTACTTGGACAAGAAAAACAATATTTTCATCTCATCTCGCGTACTAAATAATGGTTGGCTAAGTGTTGAAATCATTTTTTACTTATCCGCAGTAGATATTACACAGCGCACAATAACATGAATCACATTTTATCGAATTTATCATATTATTATTATTCAACTTCATAATGTGTGTAAAAAAAGATAAAGAAACGGAAGCGACTTATTTTTAGGTCACATCTCTATATTTTCTATTTGCCCATGTTAATATCAAATATCTAACTTTATTAAAAATATTTGACAAAATATATTCTAAAATACGTGCAAAATCATACACAGTAAATAACGGCATGTTCAATTAAAAAATTTTCTTTGTAACAAATTAATTAATCTTCCATCGATAATCAAGCAATTTCCATCGATAATATTAAGATAACGTTCAATTAATTTGTTCTTTTCAAAATTTCCTGTTTTCGTCCGTGTTGCAAATTTCGATACAGTAACGATACAATTTGAAGGGAGAAAAACCAAACTCAAACGTGATATTAAGTATTAATTTCGCGTCAGAGTTTCATAGTTTGGAACAACACAAAAATTGTACAATATTTCAGGGCTGGCGTATAGATTTAATTTTCGTGCTCTGTATTTTAAATAAATGTACAAAGAGCAAAAGTAACGTACTACGTCATGCAAAAGTATCGTTTCTAAATACAAAGGCTATGCAAGTCTTTTATTTATAAACGAAAAAATAGCTAATTTCTGTATCATAGAAATATTCCCACATCTAACTAAACAAACAATTTTCCAATTTCAGACTCGTGCGTTTCCACAAAATCGTAAGGCTCAAAGTATAACGAGATCGAGCTGAAGTTCCCTGTCGGATCAGTTGTTAACGCGACAGAATTTGCTAGTCGACATAAATTCTTTTCGACCTGTGTCTATAAATCTTGTAATTAATTTGAAGCTGTCTTAATTCTCGCATTGCTAGCGCACGTGAAAATCCACCCTAAATACAAAACAATAATACGCAACATGCTGATTTATCCACAACGCATACACACTTGTAACAATTTTTTAATTACGATACATATACGAGTGTAAGTATTCAAATTTTATCATTCAAGCCAACAATCGTTTACAACGTAATTAAACGAATCCACTCGATTCGGCGCTCGAATCGTATCGACTCTTTTGGTAATCGATGTTTCAAGACCCATATTAATATTCGTATCCCCTGGGAATCGTATTCCCTGAAATACACTCATTTGTAACGGTGAAATTGAACAACAAATTTTAGTTTGCACTGTATTAATTTCTTTGAGCCTGATGGCCCAGAAATTGGATTTCTTCTTTACGCAATTTACAAATATAGAACAAAATTAAAGACAGAACTAAACTTGTAAGTTTTAGTTAAGTACCCACGTTTGTAACAATCAGAATAACACAATTTGAAAACAAATTTTAGTTCGTATTGTATCAATTGTTTTCACAATGCTGGCCTTATACTTATCTATAATAAGTAATAACTTATTATAAATAATTAGCCATGTTACTGCGCCACGTCAGAAAAACTACTGAAAATTCTCAACGCGAGAATCGATTGTAATTTTAATAAATATTAAAAAAAAACTCTGCTGGCTTAAAGATTGGACTTGGTTTTACATGGTTTATAAACATAAAACAAAACTAGAACCAAGCCTACATATTTTTAGTTTGAAAACTAAAACTAAACTTGTAAGTTTTAGTTAAGTACCCTCGTTTGTAACAATCAAGTTGAATAATAAATTTTACTTTGTATTGCATTAATTCGTTTCACTCTGCTGGCCTTCTTTTATATGATTTATAAACATAATAAACACAATAAAGATTGGACTTGATTTTGTATGGTTTATAAACATAAAACAAAGCTAGAACTAAGCCTACATATTTTTAGTTTGAAAACTAAAACTAAACTTGTAAGTTTTAGTTAAGTACCCTCGTTTATAACAATTAGATTGAATAACAAATTTTACTTTGTATTGCATTAATTCGTTTCACTCTGCTGGCCTTCTTTTATATGATTTATAAACATAATAAACATAATAAAGATTGGACTTGATTTTGTATGGTTTATAAACATAAAACAAAACAGAACTAAGCCTACAGATTTTTAGTTTGAAAAATCACTTGCAAATCTCCAACAGTTACCTCCACCAAAGGTTCTGCACCACAGTTTGCGAATTGCTGTTGTAAACAATTTTATAAAAATGTTAATAGATATATAGTACTCGATTCATTCTTCATGCATCTCAATCCCGCGTCATCGTTTCGGTTCGCGAATAACTTGGAAAATAAGTTTCGAACTGTATCTTTATACATGAATCGTTTTCATTTTCGTTTTGACGTCTGTCTCGTCCTACGTCTTTACAAAAGCAAGAAAATATGTACCGAAAAAAGTAGACACGTGCTTTTACATTTATCAATGCATATACGTGTATGTTTATTCAGCCTCACTTCCAAGAACATACTTACATTACCTTTAATATTTACATATATACCATTATTTACATACATGCAGATACCTTTATTTACAAAAATGTCTTATTCTCTCTCTCTCTCACTCTCTATCCCTCTCTATCTATCTCTATATCTCTTCCGTCCACACTCTGACATACTGTGACTAATAATTGAAGATCCTGGTGCAAAAATAAGGCGAGTACACCTGTTACAAAAATTGTACTTGTCGAGTTTCATATATTTTTATACATCGTCGATCGATCGGTGCAAAGATCAGACAAGCTCAATGCGTTCATAAGAATTTTTGCACCTATGCATTGTGACCTTTGGGAAGAAGAATCGGCTATGTCTAGGACCCACCTGGGCTTTTGTTCTAAAATATAGCGTCAATGATTGTGTTGATGTAGCGTTGACTCGTCAACCAAAGTGTTTCGAATTCTATTAATCGCGTGTTTTTTTTTTTTTCTTGCAGATTCGAAATGTGTTCGGACGAACAAGAATCGTATCGGTCATGGAGAAGTAAATATGTGCAAACGAGAGACGGCGGCCGGATGTCAGTGGTTTATCTAAGGAACTGTTTGCGGAGCATGAAGGAGAATTAAGGAAAAATAAAGACGTGAAAGAAGAAAATATTTCATTTCAAATTCCCAGTATTTTCGTGCAAGAGCCAGGCAAATCGAAATATCGAAAAAGATTTCTTAATCGCATTCTTCAAAAATATAAGAGGCATCATTTCTCATATCGTTCGTCACACGAATGCCTTTCTAAGTCCAAAATATTAATCGTTTAAACGAGTCATAATTAATTCAGTTTTATTCGATTCCACACAACTTGTAAAATCTGCGTTTGCCCGGTTTTCGTACCAAGGTCTGCAATTATTCCACTGTTTTCACTAAAACTCTCTTTAGCCTGCTTGCACCTTGCCTTCTTCTATTCTTTTCTTTTCTTTTCCAGCTTCTCCACTCATTCCACGATCCTTCTATCCTGTCTTTTACCCACTACGTCTTCCGACCTGACAGCTCTTTTGGTTTCCCTATAATTGCCTGTTAAGTGAATTAGATCCTCGAATTTATCTCGCCGCATAGATCACACCTTCCACCACCTCCTCCTCCTCCTCCACTTTCCCCTCCCAGTACCTATTCCAATTTTCCAACTCTCCACACTATGCTCGTGCTATTATCTTTTGACCTTTTCCTTATTTGCTTAGGTATTCTGGCAGCCCTATTGTTCACACGTATTTGTACCTATCGTTGCATTGCTCTGACATTTATAATACCTGAGTCTCATCGAGTACTCAGACTTTAGTCGCCTTATTACGTATCGCAGAGTTTCCTTGACAATATAGACGCGTAAGGTGCAACTGAAGAAGAAAAGAGGCGCACGAGGCACTTTACCGTGAACACGATACGGGGTGTCTTAAGATAGTTGACATGCTCAGACAAGAAGTTATTTATATACGCACGTATGCTACATAAAAAGAACATTTCTGTCGATTCAGGCCTGAGTTTTGAGAAAATCGAGCTCGTGCAATTAGCAGAATAAGCAAAATACCGGTGATAGCTACCTCGAGCTCGACTTTCTCAGAAACGAAATGTCAAAGGAAGAAATTTATTCGACTTATTTTTGTATACACGTAGAGTGACACCCTGTTTGTATTCCAAGACACCCTATATACAGTGCTCCTATGTTAAAACATTGAAATAAATATGGTCACTTCGACCGCTCCTTCTTCCTTCTTTCTCATTTCAATTGTTCATTAATTTATTCGACTTATTTTTGTATACACGTAGAGTGACACCCTGTTTGTATTCCAAGACACCCTATATACAGTGTTCCTATGTTAAAACATTGAAATAAATATGGTCACTTCAACCGCTCCTACTTCCTTCTTTCTCATTTCGATTATTCATTAATTTATTCGACTTATTTTTGTATACACGTAGAGTGACACCCTGTTTGTATTCCAAGACACCCTATATACAGTGTTCCTATGTTAAAACATTGAAATAAATATGGTCGCTTTAAACGCCCCTATTTCCTTCTTTCTCATTTCGATTATTCATCAATTTATTCGACTTATTTTTGTATACACGTAGAGTGACACCCTGTTTGTATTCCAAGACACCCTATATACAGTGCTCCTATGTTAAAACATTGAAACCCTGAACACGGTCACTTTAACCGCTCCTTCTTCCTTCTTTCTCATTATTCCACACTGTGGCTCCAAGGAATACTTTATACGTATTCTTATTTTCCAAGCGGATGTTTTCTCTTAATCAGGTTATACATTCCAGTTTCGTAGCATTCAATTTTTCCAGTCATTTACATTTGTCCTTCACTGCCATCACTTCAATGATATTCCTTCCAAGTTCTAAAGTACGAAATGGCTATCTTCGATCATATTCTTGTACAGATTCAGATGCTGAAGACTCCACCGTTTTTTCAATCTTCCTTGTGGGATGAAAAATTATTAATATTAAATGTACGCCAGAAGAAACATCGCGTTAAGCTGAGCTTCTTAAAAATCTACATCTGTTATCTATCTGTTATTTGTTTTGTTTTTCAGACGCTAACTCGTTCAGCTCGTTAGCTCGTTTACGGACACTAACCTGAATTCGAGTTTGTTTAATATTTTTTCCTAGAGTACAGTCATCCACATTTTATTATTTCGAAGGACTCGAGATTATATAGGGTGGGACAGATAAAGCGTCACAAGCAGTTTTCTTAGAAGGCGTCGCAGATATTAACTGGAATTTTTCAGTTGTTAAATGGTGCACAGGGGCTGGCATTTTAGACTGCAAGATATTGCAGGGGTGAGTTTCTTAAGGGTTGGAAAGGTGCTTTCAATTTTAAGCTGATATCTGTATGTGACTATGTACAAAACTCTTTTACGATTCTTCTTTACAAATAGTATTTTATACTAAAAAATATAATAAACAGTCGCATATTTACTTAACACAAGCTATTTTTAATCTAAACAAATTTTTAGTTTGATATAGGAGCAACATACTGCATGTAGCCTTTTTGTAGAAATATAATACAAAAATTTTCTTATGTCTTTAAATTAAGGCATTTTTACGAAAATAATTAATACAAAATATTGTATATTTAACATTGCTATTTTGAAAAATAAATGTTCACTTTTAAGAAACAAATTTGTAATAATAGACTTCAGCTACTTTACAAATTTAAATAGAGAACAGAATTGTTTCTAAGAAAATAATAATATCCATAGTAAACAATAACACAATAGAGATAACACAACTTAATGGACTGTTCTCTCTGCGATAAATGCAAAATGAAAAATTCCTATTGTATGAACTAAGATCTCTGTACAATAAATTGGAAGAAGATAATGCTCTTGGTTATAATTTCAATCGATAACTTATCATCCAGAGAAATATCATGCGCGGTCATAATCATATAACGATAATTTGTGATTGAAAAGTATTTTTCACTGATAATTAGTGTCAATAAATATCAGCTTTCACTGGCTAGATTGATTTCTTCGTATTTTTTAATAACGCAATAATTGCAATCGATTACTCAGAAGTGCAGTTCTTTGTATTAATCAACGATAGAAATCTCTAACAAATCACGATTACTGATACCGTTAACTGTTTAACAATGCAGTAACTTTCTATAAATCGTATCATCCATCTTATGCTTTATAAAATAAATGCTTATATAATGTTTATTTATTTAACTTTTTCCAAGCTGTCTGATAAACATTTTTCATATGTACGTTGTGTACGTTCATATGTATGTTGCTGTCGGTGTCCTGTTGATACCGATCCGCCACATAGTTTTTGAAACGTATCGATGCTTTTCAATTTAAATTAATTATATTAATAATACGAGAATATTTACTTCTTCGTTATTGATACGACCCAACCTGTAACCTTTTGTTTTTAATGTCACGTAAGCTACGTGGTCGCTAATGAGCCAAGTGGGTTGATGTAATTTAAACAAATAAGTAAAAATAAAATGAAACTATTTATTTTGTTAAAATTCAGCGAATACGTGTGAAAATAAAGAACGCGAAAATACATCTATTCGCTTAAATTCAAATTTGGAAATTAATGAAAATATTATTACTAAAGATGAAGGAATAAATTATGCACATTGTAACAAATTACAAACATGATCAATGTGATTATAAACAGGATCAATATATATTCATACATATCATATTTATCCATATTTGATACTGCATATTAGTGAAACATAATACCAAAAATTTTTTCCACTACCTTCAATCACTATGTTACCTAAAGAACTATACTTTCTCCCTCACATAGCCGTGCACGTGTACACATATGCATTTTGTGGCATAACTTCTGTTATTCTTTCATCATCCCAACCACTTTTTCGATACAAATACAAGAAATAATAATATATAATATATAATAATAATAATATGCATACATAAAATAAATAATAGAGAAAAGTGTACAGTTATAGCGTGGTTTTCTCATATAGTTGAGAGTTGTTGAAAATAGAATCTAAGTGAAACAAAGACTCTACAAGATAAACGTTAACAAATATTTTATACCGAGAATTTGATTAACGCATCGTTTATAGCGCACTGTGACACTTATAACGGAAATACAATTTAGAAAGAGACTGTTGGCAGCTACTTTGTATGCCGAGTAAAAGTGCAACGGTATTTCATGCTAAACTGCCTGGCAGTTGCACCATAATACGTTCAATTTCCTTCCCTTTCGTTTTTAAATGTATTCAGTGCTCCTGCTCTTAGCATAAAACGCACGTTTATCGTTCTTAGAGTTCGCAGTTTTAAACGCACTTGAGTAGATTAAAGAGACGCTTGTATTAAAGGATCTACTATTTTTGAATCTGATAGGTTGTTTCCTTTCCACTTATCTTCACAGCTTTACATTTCATAGAATAAATAAATAAATATCACAAATACGACGGTCTATTTGTTACTGCGTGTAACTCAAATTCGTGACGAACTGTTATCGGATCCGCTTTTGGTTTCTTAAAGCTAGAATTTCTGGAATGTTACACTATTAGATATCTTTTTCTTACACTTCCCATTCCTCGAGAAACACAAAGAACGACAATACCTACGTTAAAATAGCTGCGATTTATCAGTGTCAAAATATGACTTTTCACTGTTATTTTCAAAAACATACCTATTTATATTACAATACGTAGGTAAATCTATTATGTGCAACTAAAAGGATAACACAAATCCTGCTAATTCCTTTTTATTACTTAAGTATACAGGGTGGTTGGTAACTGGTGGTACAAGCGGAAAGGGGGTGATTCTACGCGAAAAAAGAACTCGAAAATATACAATAACAATTTCTCGTTTGAGGCTTTGCTTTCGAGAAAATCGACTTTGAATTTTCGCTGGGTACGCCTGCACTTTATCGCGTCTCGTTATAACGGATCTCACTGTAGATCGTTGTCTCGATGGAAAAATTTAAAAAAGAAAAAGAAATTTAAAAAAAATTTTTTATTCTATATTTTCGACTTCACCCCCTTTCCGCTTGTATCACCAGTTACCAACCACCCTGTATATACGCGGATTCCCATCTCACAGGAAACATCGACGAAGACACACGTCCTGGACTGATATCCAGGTGATATCCAGGAACATAAACACCAGGTGTTCGAGAGAAGCAGGATATGCAGCACACGTTCGCTTACATTTAAATTCTCTTACTTATGTTTGTTTACTTATTTACTTCTTACGTTTCATACTCTTACGTTTATACTACACACGTGAAATAAACATAGAAATCACAGGCATAGTAGAAGTCTTTAATCTCCCTCTACCTTGAGCGTTAATTTCGTTCAAGGTTCGCGACCCTAATCGAACAGTTGCAACGAGACTGATGGCCATCTAGTTGAGAGGCCGCAACATAGAGCAATAAATGAGAGTATAGAGTGATGAAAGTATATTAGGGCTGAACAACAGATATTAATTATTTTGAGCAGCGAAAATCAGATGATTCGTGTCAGGAATTTTAAATTAGGATACAAGATTATTTTATGTAATAATTACATTATGTATTTCCGTAATTATATTATGTAAATATTATATGTAAATTAAAAAGGAAATAAGGATATAATAATAGGAAAAAAGGAAATAATAATAATAATTAAAAAAAAGGAATTAAAATAAATTAGGATACATAAAGTGATATGTAGATTCTTTTCGAATTTGCATTTTTTTAATAGACACCCATAGAATTTTGTATGTTCTGAGAAAAAAACTTATTTTTATATAGCTGTTATTATGTTTACGATGTTTCAATCTAAAATCTGCAAGTGAAATTAGAAATTATATTGTACCACCTTCTTCATATTTAATTAATCCCTTAGTATCTGATTCATGTGTAATTATTTTTCCTAATATGAACGTCTTATGTAAACAACATTCTGCGTAGGTACAAGGTGACAATACACGTGAACGAATAAAAGTAGCTTTAAATAGAAATTCACTTATTTTCGTACTTATCAATTCTATTCGATTTTTAATTAAAGTTTGGAGAAATAAATATGACACGTTGCTAGAAATGTTTATTTCGTTTCTTTGCAGAAAAAAATTGATTTATATCTTTTATCTGAACTTAATTTCTTCGACGTTCCGAGCATAAAACAAAGGTATTATCTGGCAAAAAGATCATCTTCTGTTATCAAAGGACTTAATACGACATCATTCTCTGTCGCATATAATCAACAAATTTGACAATAAGCAATAAATCTTTACAATTCTTTTAATTTTATTATTATTGCCTCGAACAGTCCAGCAGATACGAAGTATAATTGACAAGAAGAAAATAACATCAAGAGCCGTAACTGATTACTAAACCTTACCACAATATTTCCACAATTATTACTAATTATTATTATACAAATTACACACTGATAAAGACTTCGCTCTATACTTTATTCCTCGTGGTTAACTTTGGCAGAAAAGTTATCACAGACGTGAGAATATTAAGTAGCTACAGTGGCACGAAATGCGAGATAAAAATCAAAAGAGATGAAGAAAAGAAAAGAAAATCAATAGAACTGCAAATAACATAGATGACATTTACTTCTGCGAAAAAGAATAAACATTTTTAGTAACGTGTCATATTTATTTCTCCAAAGTTTAATTAAAAAACCAATAGAATTGATAAGTACGAAAATAAGTGAATTTTCTATTCAAAGCTACTGTATCGTCACCTTGTACCTATTCTGTCTACGGAAATGCGACAGAAAGTGGAAATCGATAAGGTTCGGTGAAACCGCCATGGAGTATCTGAATCTCCATGCATATACGGGGTGTCCTGATATACCTGACTCTGTCACCTTTAATTACTCTCTTATTTGTGATGATACGAAAAACGCATGACACGCCGATTCATATTCGATTCGTATTCAAACGAAAACACTGAAATACAAAGACACAGACGCGTTTGCGTTTTATTGGCGATTCCTAATGTATCGAAATTTCGTGAGTTTACGCATTTCGTTGAAAGATGCGCGTAATAAACTAAGCATGCAGTTCCCAAACGCACGTAATAAACTTTGTATTATGTAAATTCTATTTTCAAGACTCTTGTACGCTGTATGTGTACATACTGTGGGTGAGCAAAGTATTCGTACGCTTTTTAAAACAGAATAAATGTTCAAACGGTTTGATGTTTTTTTGATGAGTTAGAAGAATTAATTTACTATGATGTTGTGTAAGGAAATTGTTGAAAATGTTGCAGTTGAAATCGCGAAGAAGAAAGTAAACGTCGCCTTTTACAACTTTCTCATGTGAAATGAAAATTTAATCAACGCATTTTGAAGATTCATGTTAGTCATACAGGGTGGTTGGTAACTGGTGGCACAAGCGGAAAGGGGGTGATTCTACGCGAAAAAAGAAGTCGAAAATATAAAATAAAAATTTTTCGTTTGAGGCTCTGTTTTCGAGAAAATCGACTTTGAATTTTGGCTCGGTACGCGTGCATTTTATCACGTCTCGTTATAACGGATCACACTGTAGATCGTTGTGCCGATGGAAAAATTAAAAAAAAATAAAAAAATGTTGCAGTTGAAATCGCGAAGAAGAAAGTAAACGTCGCCTTTTACAACTTTCTCATGTGAAATGAAAATTTAATCAACGCATTTTGAAGATTCATGTTAGTCATACAGGGTGTCTTGAAAATCATGGTACAAGCGGTCGGATGATAATTGTACATGCAAAATTGAGTCGAAAAAGAAGAGTAACATTCTTTCGTTCGAGATTTCGTTTTCGAGAAAAACGAATTCGAAGATCCGTCAAGTGGCCGTATGCTGATTGTAATTTTCCAGGTATCCGGCTATGCTCGCTGTACGTATTATACGAAATTGAAACATATCAGATGTCATCAAATCCCTAAGAAAGATGAATCACAATAAGACCCGAAAAAAATATTCCTCAATTTCGTTTTCTCATATTGGTTTGTATTTAAGTCGTTATCTACCTAAGTTCTGTTATGCGCGCATTTTTTTTTATCGAAACACGTTTGCTGTGCTCGTACTGTTATCGCTAGTAACCAAATACGCGCATTTGACGCGGCGTTAAAACCTATACGAAAGAGGAAAAAGCAAAAAAGACATTCAGCGTGTCAATTCTGTCGATACTTCATAATCGATGAAATTTCAAACTCCCTGGAAACTCTTACATTTTGAATTTCGTTAATGCTAAACTCATTTTCCGATACATCGGTTCGACTTGTTTTGCGACAACAGATGCCCGATGCGTCGGAAATTGGCGAACATTTTTTCGCGAATTCTCGTTGATCCTGCAAATGCCCAGCTTTTTCATTCGGCTGCATTCAGAAGCATTACAGCTCCATATAAAACGACATTTTACAAATCGGATCGCTTCTCACCCTCTTGAAACACAACAGATGATCCCGACGTTCGACCCTCGTTGTCATAGAGACCGAAGAATCAGATACACGAGAGGGTGCGGCGACTATGCTATACATTCGTGGTAAACAGTGCGAAACAAAATTTTGAATAGAACCGGTGGCTTTCGAGGTTGCTGGGGAAACATCGAAGTT
Organism: Bombus impatiens; assembly: GCF_000188095.3. NCBI lineage: Eukaryota > Metazoa > Arthropoda > Insecta > Hymenoptera > Apidae > Bombus > Bombus impatiens. Next base: position 26,378 of record NT_176528.1, on the reverse strand, counting down.
ATCGTCCATTGCAATTATTATCTGTCCAAAGAGAGGATATGCTGTCAAATAGCATGTATACACAAATAATGTATCTAGCGCGATGATAATACGTGGATTATTTCAGCAGAAAATACACGTATGTATTTTGCAACGCGACAGGTTAATTAATTACTTATTTACGTAACTGAACACGTTTTGTTGAACGTTTCGAATATCAGCAACATGATGAGAGAAATATTTCATTGGAAATGCAAGAAATAATCTTCCGTGTGTTTTTTAATGTGTTGTCTCGGCAAATGGATTTTTTGGGAAATTTGTTTGTACCGTCGTATTACTCGTTAGAAAACAGAAAATCCATTACACCATTGCTCTGATAGTTTGCCAGATATTTCAGAGAATACGTTGTCAACGCGAAATTTAGAGAAAGAAAGTAGTGGAATATTTTCGTTTATATTATACAGGGTGGTTGGTAACTGGTGGTGCAAGCGGAAAGGGGATGATTCTACGCTAAAAAAGAAGTCGAAAATATAGAATAAAAAAATTTTTTTTTTAATTTTTCCATCGAGACAACGATCTACAGTGAGATCCGTCATATCGAGACGTGATAAAGTGCGCGCGTACCGAGCGGAAATTCAAAGTCGTTTTTCTCGAAAACAGAGCCTCAAACGAAAAATTTGTATTCTATATTTTTGACTTCTTTTTTCGCGTAGAATCAACCCCTTTCCGCTTGTACCACCAGTTACCAACCAGTCTGTATATCTGTATAATATCGTAAATATAAGTACGTCATTTGAGTGACGTTCCTCTTAAATGGCACAAAAGTAGTAAAAACATTTTTTAAGATCACAAGAATATGATATTCTTTTATTCGTTAAAATATTTACTCTACCTTATTTTGAATTATCTCAAAATTGTATAATACTAAATTACTAAATACATTAAAAGTTACATGTAAATACTACATATACGCAGTTATAGAATAGAATATATAGTTATTTTCTAAATAAATTATATATATATTTTATTCTATAATTATATATATATATGTAGTACTTGCCATATATATATAGCTTTTAATACATTTAAAAATTTAATGTATTTGCATGTAAATATTTCATGTAAATATTCTAAATGCATTATGTGCGTGTATATATATTCTATTTTATATTACATATATATATATATGTCGGGTTAACATTAGAATTTAAGGCGCGTAACGATTCTTCGTCTGAGTTTGGGTTACACGTTGTCGCTATGCAATAGAGAAGACATTGACTAGTGCAAATACGATTATTATAGAACCGGACAAGTAAC
>NT_176528.1:0-24200 GCF_000188095.3 Bombus impatiens | reverse complement strand
TGCTTAATTACAGCTATGATAAAATCTAGGCTAAAGCATTAGAAGACTTTCTCAAAATTGCAAAGGGAAGGCTCCGGTTTTCCTTTCATCTCCGACATATATATATATGTCGGAGAAGGAAAGACAGCGGGGTCTGCCGTCCGGAATGTTGGGACAAACCCCAATACACTAGTCCAAACTTTCACTATAGCCGCCCTTAAGTAATAAAAATAAGAAATAGTCTTAATGTTCCAATCTGACTTTATGACGATGGGTTTGGGCTCGAAGTGACATGGCAGGTCACCGGACGTAGCCACGGTTCTGACAGAGGTATGAAATGATTATATGGCTCTCCTTGAAACAAAGATTAACCCGAGAAGCGGGGACAGGAGGGCAGCCTCTTTTGGATTGACGGAGTTAGTTAGTGAGTCGTTGGACGATCGAGTTATCGGGAAGTTCGTTGTCGAACCTGAATTCGCTGTCACCATCGTCTCGACCATCCTATTGCCATCACTCGTAGCCTCTGGTAGTGTCCACATTCGTATTGATAGAGATTGGCTACATTCGCGACGGTGAAGTAAGTGAAGGTTCATCGAACGCCCAAGTGCCAACCTGACTCCGACATATATGTAGTATATATGTACCATACATATTGTCTTTTTAACATATTTAGTAATTTAGTGTGTTCAGTAATTTCATGTTGCCCTTAATGTAATTACATGTTAATAAATAAAGAATTGTGTATATTTATTGATTTTGCCTGCGCACTGTAGCAGATTCTTGCTGGTTAAAAATACCCCTGTTGTGTCAAACGTCTGTCAAAACTAATTTCATAGAAAACATCGGCAAAGATATAGCATTATTTTATTACTTAAAATCTGCCTTATTTAGTCCTCTTCGATATTTTATCCATACTCATACGTTATACAACCTGCAAATCTTTTAACGAATAGGCTAAGAAATCCTTCTACAATGCAAAACAACGTTCGAAATAAGAGATACACTTTTAAGGATGAAAAGACTTGTGCTACCTCTTCCTAATCTAATTCCTATCCAGTGAGAATATAAATGAAGAACATAGCGAATAGCGCAGGAATTCTCGCAATTAGCTGATAATTTATTCGGCAAACCTAGCAATAAATTCATCTGCTAAAAATTATTCTTAACTTTTACAAATTAGAAAGCGAAAAACATCGCTGAATTCTCTGCGTGCGTATAAATTCAACGCGCTGGAAACATTTAGAGATTGTGACGCAATTGCATACGACTTACATAAACAGCGGCAATTTTTAATGGTCTTATTTCTCTCCTCTCCTTTCGTTAAAACTTCACCGACCGCTGGCGATTCAACAGCATACGCACGTCCGACCGGCAGCTCAGGCGCAGATTCTCCCTGGCGCCGGCTCTATTTCGGTTTAGACTCTCCAATTCCATTCTTTTCGCTCATCGCGAACGCTACGTTTTTCAAATTGGTATAAAACTGTGGAAGCTTACAAAGCAACGCAACTGACGCGACTGAGCAAGGTACCTTAGTACTAAATAACAAATTACTGTTCAATTAATAAGAAAGATCGTCGGCGACAAAAAGCCGATTAATAGGCTATCGGTCGGTAAGCGTTGGCGACAAAAAGCCGATTAATCGGCTACTGGTCGGTAAGCGTTGGCGACAAAAAGCCGATTAATCGGCTACTAGTCGGTAAGCGTTGGCGACAAAAAGCCGATTAATCGGCTACTAGTCGGTAAGCGTTGGCGACAAAAAGCCGATTAATCGGCTACTAGTCGGTAAGCGTTGGCGACAAAAAGCCGATTAATCGGCTACTAGTCGGTAAGCGTTGGCGACAAAAAGCCGATTAATAGGCTACTGGTCGGTAAGCGTTGACGACAAAAAGCCGATTAATAGGTTACTGGTCGATAAGCGTTGGCGACAAAAAGCCGATTAATCGGCTACTAGTCGGTAAGCGTCGTCCGCCCGGCAGCTCAGGCGCAGATTCTCCCTGGCGCCGGCTCTATTTCGGTTTAGACTCTCCAATTCCATTCTTTTCGCTCATCGCGAACGCTACGTTTTTCAAATTGGTATAAAACTGTGGAAGCTTACAAAGCAACGCAACTGACGCGACTGAGCAAGGTACCTTAGTACTAAATAACAAATTACTGTTCAATTAATAAGAAAGATCGTCGGCGACAAAAAGCCGATTAATCGGCTACTGGTCGGTAAGCGTTGGCGACAAAAAGCCGATTAATCGTCTACTAGTCGGTAAGCGTTGGCGACAAAAAGCCGATTAATCGGCTACTGATCGGCAAGCGTTGGCGACAAAAAACCGATTAATCGGTCGGTAAGGTGTTAATATTCAGAGACTTGAGAACGCTACAGAACCAACAAAGGTAAAGGACAATCCGTATTCGAATAACTTTCTATGGGTACAACGATAAGGTCGCTTTACGTAACTTGGATTTCCAAATAAAGCGGTGTCACATTGCACTGATACGAACTTGATACACGCGTTAGCTATATCGCTGCCGTAATGTATTAAAGCAGGTAACCTTCTTTTATTTTTAGCGCACGTTTTATGCACTCGGAGTATCTCGCAAAAAAAATGAAAATTCAGTTCTTGCTTACATGGAAGCGTTGATGCTCTTAGCCAGGAGGTGCATTTAAAAAAATGTCCTTTCTAATCCGATTTTAAATGGGAAATTTTCAACCACTCGATGAATTACGTTTGTAATTTCTGACTAGTCAATGAATTATATATACGTAGGAAGGAAATATTTCCACAACGAATCTAGCTTTCTAGTTATGAAATTCTGCAATATTTTCGCGGCATCGAGTCCAGCAAAATTGCAATTCCGAAAGTTATAATTTCACATATCGATGCAATTTATCACTTTGCGAAAGGGATGCTTTGCTCATGTCGCATAAGAAAATTTGTACATTTACTGTATGAGAGATACGAGAGACGAATATTCGAGAAAACTTGTCCCGACATCTGCGAGACATTTAACAATCAAAGTTAAAACAGACTTTTAGAAGACTTCCGAGTATTACGTCTCGGCTCGTCAATTTCCTTATTCGTCCATACCAAAATCAAAAGCGAAGAACAGAATAACAAACTGGAAAATTATCCAAGTTAGGAGAGGTCAGGAAAAATCTACGGAAGTTACGTAGATGATGTTTACGAACGGTGAAACGTTATTGTTGAGATTAAATATCGCGCAAGTATCACGGATATTGCATGCGAAAAATGTCCCGTGAATATTTCAGGAAACAAAAGAAAACGCATATTATAGTAAAAAAGAGATACAAAAGCACGATAAATTTACAGAAGAATAAAAACACGAAAAAGAAGTAATTTTCTTAAGAGTATCAACATTTAATCTTCGTAAATAGTTTAAATAATTTCAATAATTTAATTACCTTGTAATTTAAATAATTAATATTTAATTTAAATAATATTAAATAATAAAATAATTATAGTTTAAATAATCTAATTACGTGTAGATATTTTAAGGAACCTTAAGCATAGAAAATTCTAATTTCCGCCAAAATTTAATCAACTGAACGTAATCGAAACTTTCTGCCATTTCGCCAATATGAACGAAATAATGCTGCAACGAGTCGGTATATTAAAGGATGGTTTATTGTTCTATCGTGAAATAAATCTCACGGAGTTGATTAGCAAAGCAATATTATCGAACCTTTTCGTGTTAGAATTAAGAAATACAACGACGTATATCTTAAATAATCTTCACGTTAATTTCACGTTAATATCGGATTTCATTTTAATCGTACACGTGGATCGAGGATGCGATAAATTAGTCAAAGTGCAAAAAGATCGAACATAGATGGGGCAAAGATTATAATCTGTTAAACTGTCGCAATGTAGATGTTAATTTCGAGATAAAAGGCGATCAGTAAGCACGAATTGTTTTACAATGAGAATTCTTCCGTTAAATACGTTATTTGCAATTATTATTTGCATTTTAATTAACCAAATAGAGTACTTATTTCTTAGATAACGTTATTTATATCTGTCCATTGATAATATAAATACGAACAATGACGTCGACTCTCACTTTCTTCTTTAAAAATCTTAAACAAAATCTTAAGCGTAGACGATTACCTAACATTATCAGAACAGAGAGAATTTTTAAACATATTTTTCTATTATAGGTAAATTAGGGGAAAAATTAATTTGTAAATAAAACTACCTTTATTTACTACGTTATTATAAATAAATCATTTAACCTGCGGGTTTTAGTTCACATAGAGAAGAGTTTGAAAAATTTTGTAAACACGAACTTCTCAAAACTTTTAATTAATATCAGTTATGTATGCATGGTAACACGAGACTACTAAGTTAGTGGTACTAACAACAGCGCACTATTTACTTCCAGAGTTTCTGCATGATATGTTCAAAAGTTATGTGATAATTTTAAAGTTAATTCGTTTTTAGCGTACCTTTTATCAAATTAGAATCGCACGGTATCGACGCCCGAATACGACCAATTATTCTAATATTAGATCATTGCGTAATAAATGTCTCTTTTCGACGAGGCTCCTGTTCCAGTCATTTTTCAATTATAAAATATCTGACACTTCTTTCTACTTATACAGGGTGGTTGGTAACTGGTGGTACAAGCGGAAAGGGGGTGATTCTACGCGAAAAAAGAAGTCGAAAATATAGAATAACAATTTTTCGTTTGAGGCTTTGTTTTCGAGAAAATCGACTTTGAATCTTCGCTCGGTACGCGTGCACTTTACGTCTCGTTATAACGCATCTCACTGTAGATCGTTGTCTCTATGGAAAAATTAAAAAAAAAAAGAAATTTGTATTCTATATTTTCGACTTCTTTTTTCGCGTAGAATCACCCCCTTTCCGCTTGTACCACCAGTTACCAACCACCCTGTATAAGTAGAAAGAAGTGTCAGATATTTTATAATTGAAAAATGACTGGAACAGGAGCCTCGTCGAAAAGAGACATTTATTACGCAATGATCTAATATTAGAATAATTGGTCGTATTCGGGCGTCGATACCGTGCGATTCTAATTTGATAAAAGGTACGCTAAAAACGAATTAACTTTAAAATTATCACATAACTTTTGAACATATCATGCAGAAACTCTGGAAGTAAATAGTGCGCTGTTGTTAGTACCACTAACTTAGTAGTCTCGTGTTACCATGCATACATAACTGATATTAATTAAAAGTTTTGAGAAGTTCGTGTTTACAAAATTTTTCAAACTCTTCTCTATGTGAACTAAAACCCGCAGGTTAAATGATTTATTTATAATAACGTAGTAAATAAAGGTAGTTTTATTTACAAATTAATTTTTCCCCTAATTTACCTATAATAGAAAAATATGTTTAAAAATTCTCTCTGTTCTGATAATGTTAGGTAATCGTCTACGCTTAAGATTTTGTTTAAGATTTTTAAAGAAGAAAGTGAGAGTCGACGTCATTGTTCGTATTTATATTATCAATGGACAGATATAAATAACGTTATCTAAGAAATAAGTACTCTATTTGGTTAATTAAAATGCAAATAATAATTGCAAATAACGTATTTAACGAAATAACGTGTTAGAGATAAAAGAGTCGATTTCCTACAACCTTTTATAGAGTACATATTCCTAAAATGTAGTTGTAAATAATTTTAAAATATTTGTAAGGTATGTATCTTACAGCTGTAACGCGAGAAATCAAAAATAAAATTCAACAGTTAAAGGGAGAGCAAGAAGAAGAAAGAAATGTAAAAATTTCTATTTTAATAAACTTATTTTGCATTTAGAATTAAACCACGTTTAAAGATTTAATTTGTTCTATCGAGAACATTACGCGTTTTAATAGTACGTGACTACCGTGCCATAAGTTATTTAATTAAACTTCTCTGTAATTTAGCAAAACGCGGCAGAAAAAGAAAGAACAATTTTAATTAGAATTTACCATACTCATAGTTGACGATACAATGCAAAACATTTATACAATCTACAATACACAATTAAGACGATATACACTTTTATCGATTAAAATATAATTATTTTTTAATTAAAATCCTGTCAATGATAAGCGACACGCAGAATCTATCCGATAAATGCCAAAATTTACACCTACATAAAGATTACATATATTCTACTAAAAAGCACCAATGGAAAAAGTTACGCTTATCGTTAAAAGTATCAAAGCATTCGTGTTCAACCTAATCAGGGTTATGCACCAAATGCTCTCATTTGGTACTCCAATAATGGAAAGTATATGCCATGAAATTCAAGGTGAATCGATCGAGGCCTTAATACGTCCGAATTATTTAATCACGTTAATTTTAATCAAATTAATTAATTAGGGTGTCCTAAATAACTTTGACGTCCCCATTTGAACGAGCACACGGCTGATTAGTTTGAGGACAAAAAAGAAATGATATACGCATGACACACAATACATGGTTAAGCCTATCACATCGATCGTCCACTTCGTTGCTGACCAGTGATAGCTAAAGTAAATGTCAAATCCAATTTACGTCTTTCGATTATTTCCATCTTAATTCGTTTTCGGGAATAGTTAAATATATACAACTAATAACCAATGTATATTTCGTTTTCTATGTGCTTTAATTTTCGTATTTAAATTAAGTTGTTTATTAATGCGTTAGCTCTACGGAGCAATATTTCTTATAAAACCGTATTTATTATGTGTATCGAATTATTTCACATGACCTTTATCTATGTTATATGTGTTTAATATCTTCGAATTTGAATTTAATTCAATAATACTTCTCCAAGAAACTAACCTTTCTAATATTTTTTAATATTACGAATTCGTTCTTATTTCCTAATAAATATTAAGTCTATTATAAATATCATAAATGTGAGCAGGCTATTTGTGAAATCAAGAAAATTTATAAAAACGTAATATTTCTATGCAAAAAAGAACCCCAAAAAATTTAATAAGTATCAGAATCTCATTACTCCCATAATTCCATGTAATCAACTAACGGTTTTAAATATGCCCTCCCTTTTATTCATTTTTATTATTGAGATAATATATTTTATATTTCAAACGTTAATGAAATGCAGACATCACGAGTAGAGACACGATTAATTGTTAAGTAGGTTACATGTGATATGCATGTCCATAAATTAATGTACAAAGAAAAATTGGATTTCTAAAATCACATGGACCCTCGTACACTTGTAGCTCATACAACGATCTCATAAAGTTTCGAAAGAAATGTAATGAGTACACAATCGCGCAAACTACTTAACTTTGGACAACCTGTCCTTAACAACTGTCGAGATATAAACATTTACGCGAGAAAAGCTTCTTATTTCATAAAATTAGTTACAGACGCTGCCAAGCCCCTTATTACAAGCTTAACCAAAAGGGAGGTAACTCTCGTCTCATAAGAATCGAAACTTAAACGTAGAAAATATAATTGCAAGCAACAGAAACACTCACTCGTCAATTTCCTCCTCTTCTAGTAGAAGACTCATCTTTTCACTTGCGTGACTTTATTCACTGTAGGTGTCGACTCGAAGAACAAAGTTCAACTCAATTTACTGTAGGGGTGTAGTCCTTTCGATGATCCTCCGCAGGACTATACTTGCAGAGATGATAACGCTGTCGTACACGTTGCGCGCGCGCTCTTTCTCCTCACCGCATCAACATCCTTTTCACAGTGTGACATTTTCGCCTTAAGAGAATGACGTGATGTTTGAAAATGCGCCGCTAGGCGGCCCGCTTTCTCATTGGCGCACGTAGTACGGCTACATTTTTGTGCGCCAATTACAAATCTCTAATAACTCACGGCTAATATATAAACTGCGGATTTTCATGCACATGCGTACTTTTATAACGCTAATTAAATAAACGAAGTCTAAGTAGAAATCTATTACATCCACTGGATATTATAATAACTATTATGCTTTGGATATTTTGCACTTATATTTTTATATTTTTGCATATTATGTGAATTTTAGCAATTGTGAATTTCCTATAAATCTGCAGTTTACTAATATACTACCATTCTGTTTATGTACGAAGATGATTTGATTATATCACGTACTTTAAACAAAATTTATGTAACATGTAGAACATATATAGCATATAGTTAAAATGCTGCATAAAATGTGCTTGTTAATCATTTCTTACACAGATATAGAGATTAGAACATTATGTTATAAAATTTGATCTCTTTTTCTTATAAAAATATCGTTACATTAATAAAATGGTAATTTTTGAACTTTCAAAATAAAGATGCTATTATACACTACTTATTATTTGATATGTAAAATGTTATCTACTTTTTAAATAGCAAAATTAACTATTCAAATCAGTGAATGATTAAAGGAATTATTGTTAACCAGTTTAATAGATTCAAATAATTAGAAACGCGAATAACTACTACTTTTTTTCGTCTAAATTTGATTAAATTCGTTAATTAAATTAAATTCGTTGAAATAATTCCTTAAATAAGAAGTGGTATAGTAATTTATAATAAATAAAATGAATAAAATTTCTATTCGATTTGATTGTTATGTATTATAATAAGATTATGTAAAAAGCGGTAATAAGAATTTCACAGTACATTCTTGAACGAAAATATATTTTTTTTAATAAACGGTAACAGCTCTTACATAACGAAAACAAAATATAACTTAATAAACTTTAAATATAACTTCTTTATTAGGGTACATAATTAAACACTTTTTCCATATAAACAGGATCAGGGATTATTATTTTACTCAAGGATCACTATATTTTCAGGTAAATATACGAGGTAAATGCGGTATCATGCATCGATATTACTGTCACAAACTGCGTTTATTTTTATCATTAATGTATATTATTTATTATAAATAAGTTAGAAACATTGATTTCATTTTGGGCGTGGTAGGTGTTTACATTTTATACACACAGAAAGAATACTCAACATATTATGCTTTCAGAAAAATGTATACTTTTGACAAAAAATGATTTACAAATGAACTATAGCCACAAATTTGCGCGCCACTCGCACATTCTTGAATCAGGCGAAAGAAAGCCTGTTCGTCTCAATCAATTTTTATCTTTTGTTAAAATGTTTCATGCATTCTGCATACATATCATACATCTAAATTCATTCTCTCACTCCCATTCTTTCTCTCTTTCTCTCTCTCTCTTTCTCTCTCTCTCTCTTCCTCTCTCTCGCTCTCTCTCTCTCTCTCTCTCTCTCTCTGTCTCTCTTTCACCGCTCTCTCCCTTTCTGTCTTCCTTTTTCTGACTCTCATCCTCCTCTGCTCCCTCCATTTCTCTCTTTCTTTCATTTTTACTACCATTTGTCTCACTTTGAATACACATTTATTTCTTCTCCCTCACTCTCTTTAATCACACACTCTCACTGAAAACCAAGCAGTATTATTAATATTATATTATTATTAATATTATTATTATTAATATTATTATATTAATATTATTATTACTAATATTATTATTATTATTCAATATTATTTGTTATTATCTCTTAATATTATATTTTATTCAATGTATTTATATATTTTTTCTTTCATATAAACTCAGTGTTTCAACCAAAGTGGGTATGACATACGCTGCCCAGTGTGCGTGAGGTGTTAGCTGTATCAGGGTTAGACATTCAGGATATATGTGTCCAGACGTCATACCCTAATTCACTGATTTAACCAACACCATAAAGTTTATTGTGCAAGTACTCTCTAGGTTTGTGCAAAGCAGTTTCTATCACCTTTATACAAATATTCTTTCGGCAGAACATCAAAAGGTGGCACAAACAGCAGTTAATTGAACCATTAGAGAATACAAGCAGTGGGCAGCGCGCTAGCCAGCATGAGCGAGCGCAGGCAGTGAGCAGTTCATACATACATACACTGTAATCTGGATACAATGCGAACTAGGGCCATACGTTCTTAAACCATGTCCCTAGATGCGCGATGCTGTGTCAATAAGCGAGGGCCGGATGAAAGGAAAACCAGTGTTGTAATTAAGACTTTTACGTCGTTCGTAAATTGCAGACTTATAACTGTATGGTATGAGATCGCAGCCCTCACGTTTTTTACACAGCCTACGGAGAAAAAAGACAGCAGAAGAATCTGCAACCTTTCACCTCCTAAATTACCTAAAATCACATCAAACAGATGTTTTCTAATAATTTCTTAATATTGAAGGGTGGTAAAGTTTCCTTCTTGTTGGTTTTATGTTGCTTTCTTCAATGCTAACCTATGTTTCATTTTATATATTATATATAACAATATTTATACGATGAATTATGAATTTGAGTCACATGCAGAAAGAACTTTGACTTGCTTCTGGCACAGATAAAAAAACACTTTGGCTTTTTGCATCTAAGAAAGGACTGCAATAAAAACACCACACTAGTAAATGGCACTAAAATTGCTCTCACTTGTGTCACCGACTACTTGTGATTAAAAAGCATTTGTCCTTCTTCTCTTCAGTTTCTTGCTGAGATCTCTTGATTTGAGATGAACACTTGGACAGACATTTTATGGCATGGCTGCACTCTATCTTATACGTTTATTGATGTGTTGCTCGTGGTATTATTATATAAAAATTAGACGATTACGCAGTCAGCCAGGCATGATTGACTAAACTAATCTATAAAAAGGTAATAAATTCAACAAATAGAGTACGAAACTAAATCAATTTGTTGGTATTGACAGTGAGAAGGTTAGGAAAGAACGTATAACGCTCAGATTTAGGTCCATATTTGTTCATCGCTGTTACCTCCGTTATAAATTTTACTAATCAATAGTTGGTACACTTGTAATGGAGCAGCGACAGTACGCTGATGGCACCACAAATTACTGTTCATTTTCTGCCTTTTTCGTCTTTCCCATTTCTAACTTAACAGAGTTCACACTGATACCTTGGTCAGGGTATAAGAAAAATTCTTGAGTCCATCCTGAATTTTGTGTATTGCCATCTAAACCAAATTATACTCTTTTAAGTTTAACTGCAGAATGGTGTCTTTCACTGCTGCAAATACAAATCTGATGTTTTCTGTATCTGTAAGAGAAAACAAGTGTAAACATTTATAATTTATGAACTTGAACAACAATAATGTAGTTAATCAGTTAATTAAGCAAAAAGCATTAGTGACCATTAAAAATCGTTTAGAAACGTTGAAACTTTGAGTAATTAATATCTTTCATTGAATAGTAATACAACAGTATATGAAAAATCAACTTACCCTTAAGTGAAGGGTGAGAATAAATTTGAAGTTCATACACATGCAACATGCAATTTTTATCTTCTATGTATAAAAATTCACAAAAACACTGACACATATATGATATAATTTATATTATAGGAATCATTAAAGAAATTAATTATATTGCAGAATGATATATTTAAATTAAATAACTGAAGCACATAAATTTATAACAATCTCTATAATCCTTATCACTGACAATTGAACATAACAAATTAGAGAAGTTACAATTAATTGCAGAAATTTTATAAAAGTATATATAATAGAAAATAAAACTATATATGTAATGCAATAGTTATCACATGCCATTGAAGAACAAAGTATGTTCCACACTCCCACAAACGTGAAATATACACTGCTTGAAACAATTAGGGGACTGCTCTTACAAAGTATTCTGTTACATCGATCAAGCAAATAGAAGTAAAGAAATCTTCCAGGCTTGATATACTGAAATGTTACTCGTATGATTCTGTGATAAGAATTGACTTTAAGATAATAATTAAACAAAAATGTACAGACACAAAAAGTAGGTATAAAGATCAAAATGAGTGGTATATCATCCTTTAATTATTTTCAGCAGTGCGTTATTGTTTTACACATTTAACTGTGCTTTGTTAAATGAATTACAGAAACCTGTTATTGAAAGAATGCATAACATTCTTTAGTAGCATTTTTTAAAATAAAATAAATTTGTTTAACTAAATTTAGAAACTTAAGAAATTATTACATTATGATCAAACAGTATGTGCAAATAAATATGGTTTGTATAACCCATGCATTAAAACTTTGTGCAGAGCATAGTATTCCTTCCAATGACCTTGTAAGTTTAGCACTTATGAATTAAAATTAAAACCAGTTATGAAATTGATCATACTAATCTAAGTTCTGTTATATGGTATTCTGCACGATTAAAATATATTATATCTTATGATAACTGTTTTGAATTTCGTTAATTAAATAAAAGTACTTTCTTTTACTAGTGAAATAATATGGTATTACTGAAAAAAACTACTTTAGTCAATCTGTAATACTAATAAACCAAATATTTTTTTTACTATGTTTCACTGCATTTCACTTCAGTAACAATTGATTATTATTGATTATTATTGTTGAAATGATTTATGCGTGAACAATATTATGCAGGGAACAGATTGGCAGTCTCAAAATTTTGCACACAGAATATGTTACTCTATTATTACTTCTGACTTTCCAACACATGACTAAAGATTAATAGTCATTTTGTAAAAAATCTGTATATATTCGCAATAAAAGAAACACATTGAAGATCATATGTAAATGCAAAAATTGTCCTTTAGGCAAGATTAAATTCTTTAAGTGCAGTTTGCATAATTGTATCTTTAACGGCACAAAATACAAGCTTAATGTTTTCCGTGTCTGATGAATAATCCCATAAGCGCAGCATGCAATAATAAACCACATTTTAATGTTAATATCAATTTAAAACAACAAATCAGACAGAAAATCAATCCAATAGTATGTTTAGATTATTAACTATGATGATTAATAAACATTCAAAAAATAGGTAATTAAGAAGTTTTTAAAATTAAATTGCACAATAGTATTAGTTTTGACACTATAAAATAGATTGATTTTCCTGAAGTAAATAACCATTAAGATAAGAATTACGCACCTGCTGTAGAATATAGGCAACATGCAAATTATCTTACACAACATACATAATGTTAAGAAGCAAAAACAAATGCACATTAGCATCAATTACTAACAGCCTACCTGTGGCACACGTAAAGTGTGAATATATAATCTTCTCAATATCTGGATTCAATTCGACAAACATCTGTAAAATGAATTCTCTAGCAGGTATGGCATCTCTTTGTGGGCCTGTGAAATATATAAGCAAGCATACGAATTGACAATTACTTCTATTTATATTTATTCAAGCACATACTATCTTTTTTCTCCCAATTTAATTATGTAATATCAGTGGGATATTATTTTAAAATCTGATTGAAACCAATTCAAATATTAATTAATATTAATAACATAAAATTACAAGACTTATACTACCTATAATAAAATACTTTTAGAACACAAAAATATAATAATAACAGAAAACTAAAATTAATATCAATTATTTTACTACAATATATAAACTAATATATATTAAAATGATATGTAAAGATTAAAGAGAAAATTAGATACAGAAGGTAAAAATTATGTTTTCATGGAGAAAAAAAAATTTTTTTTTGAATGTTGAAACTATTATCAAATCCACTTTATCTGGTTTACTAAATCAATAAAGTTTATATCCAAATCCAATAAATACTGAAGGACAAATTATTCAATTAGCTCTATTAACTCTCAAAGAAACCTTTTAAAGCTATTATCAGTCAAATACAAATCTCTTATGTAAGTTTAATATACGTTTTCATTTTATCAGATTAAGAAAATATAACACATTTTAATTAGATTATTTAAATTAGATCTAATTAGATACGCCTGGAAAGTTCTAAGGAATGTTTATGTCAAAATGCTTTGAAATCAATTGTAAAGTAAATAAATTTCCCTAAAGTAAAGCTAAAATCTCTATTTATGTATGTAAGTTGTTCTGGTATGGTTTTATGGAAAAGTTGTATCACTTATTATTGATAAAATGAATGAAAGGTAATGTCGAAATACAGAAAATAGCTGTTCTATAATACAGAAAGGGTTAAGCTTTAAGGATACAGTTACAACTTTATGATGTATAGTTACTGGCTCAATTTAGAAAATTCTCTACAAAACATCTACAATTTCTGCCATGATGTGTTATATTTAAACAGACCTGTCGCACACGTGAAGTGAGAGTAGCACATGCGGTCAGGATCAGGATTCGTACTGAGATACACCTTTAAGATGAATTCCCTTGCTGGTACATCTTGTTGTTTAGGGCCTATACCATACAACTTGTTCACTTACTAATAATAAACTGAATAGTATGCTCCAGAGTAGTGCGAAATAATTCTAAGCCTGATTCTCTGAACGTATTGACAATTCATCCGAAGGTGTTTCATATTTCACATTTTATGATATACTTAATAATATTATGATATTATAACTTCTATATTACTTTAAGAGATAAAGAGTCAGTTTTATTAATTTTAATAAATATAAATAAAATTTTTAATAGAAACACAATATTGACTGAATAATTTATAAGAAAGGGAAAGATATAAATTTACTAAATATTTTAGGGGTAATAAATATATAACTTATACGAGAAGTATCAGTACGAGTAAAAAATATTTTTTTCAATTGATTCGAAATGTTATTAAAGAATTTTCACCAAGTTATAACCTATCTATACCCTACTGAATTAATCGTTTAGAAATTATTTCCTTTTCTATTTTATTTGCGAAAGTTTAAGTTCTCTGCGATATATTTTAAAACATGGTAATTCAATTTATTTTTCTATTTATTAAGGATAAAATACTATATGAAAAGTATTTCCAAATCACTAGTAACGAATTATAAAGATTTAATAAAAATGAATGAAAAATCAAATACCTATGTATAATGTTGGAATAATTACATTAACTAGAAATATAAAAATTAAAAATCTATTTGCAATGTTCAATAATGGAATTGTCTGCTGTGTTTTAAAAAATTAATTCATCTTCCTGGATAGAATAAAGAAACATAATCATTTCTGAAGATAAAATTCATTCTGAACCGAGTATATTAAAATTAACAAAGATTATCAACCTTTATTAATAACTTATTGAATTTTATTATGTGTTTGTATGAGAACATTTTATGTAAAATCACATCTCGAATCAACTGGTAGATTTTCGTTCACACATAATGAACAATAGTAAACATCTAGTATGTTACATACAATGTTGTACGTATCAATCTAAAGATTCACAAACATTAATAAGTTTAATGTTGTGAATGTTGTTATACAGTATAATTTCCAAAAGTAAATATTAGTATTATGTACCTACCATTATATTCAGGAAAATAGTCAACAAGATGAGAGTACATAATCTTCTCCTCGAGCAGATCTTTCTTGTTTAGGAACAGAATAACAGAAGACTGTTGAAACCAAGGATATGTAATAATTGTTTTGAACAAAGCCTTACTTTCTTCCATTCGATTCTGGAAAATGGTAATAACAAGTTAGAATGATATGATTCAATTAATGATATGATTTATATGGGTAAACTAAAAAATAAGAGAAAGATATTGTAATAGTATTTACCTCATTTTCCGATTCAAACAAAATTTGATCATATTCACTTAAAGCTACTAAAAAGATGATAGAAGTGACATTCTCGAAACAGTGGATCCACTTCCTTCTTTCTGATCTCTGTCCACCAACGTCTACCATCCTGTAAAATATACTTATGTAATATTGTTCATCTTTTCACTTATGACTTAAATATTTGCTACAATATTAATCAAACTAAAGCGCAAACTGTTATCCGATATTTATCAATTTGTTAAGTGCAGTTTGTAAATAATTCCTAATTTCACATTCAGAATTTAAATTACTCGTACGATTCATTAGTCAAATGTCAAATGTAATATTTACAAAATGATATTTCCTGAACAGAAATTTCATGGAAAAACATGCAAACAATGAGCTATTTAAAGCAAACGAAGGATAAAAATTGAAGAGAAAAAAACAAAAAAAAAAAAGAAAGGAGAACGAAACAGGAAGAATCAGCTATAAAATATGTAGTAAATAACATCCTGTTTTTTTTTTTTAATAAGAAGTTATCTACGTGTTCACTCACCTTGTCAATTTTTTAAGGTACATATAGTAAATATTACTATTATTACGTTAAATTATCAATGATAACTTATTATTAATTACCTGCTACTTCTATTTTACCTCTGTAACTTATAAAGTCTATTTCCATACGTGATAACTTACGTATAAGAGAATATTATTTACATTACAACAAATCGCGATAATACTTAAGAAACTATATACGATCGAGAGAGAAAAAAAAATGATTAACATAAATAAATGGTATTGCGATAATGTACAGACAAAAAATACATGACACGATAGGAATAAAATAAAAGTGTCTACCCGTATTAAAAAAAAACTCACACAGGTATTTCGATACTAATCCATTACTCCAGGTTAGTACGATACTAAGTTAGTATAGTATACTTCTAAACGTATAGTCAAGTTCAAGTAATGTGTGTTAGTACCTAAATATGATGGAGTCCAGATCAAACGGATATTCTATAATGCCAGTAGTAGGAGCTCGAGCCCGAAGAATGTCTTGTTCGGTAGGAAGGAAGTCAGGCTTTTCGATACGTTCTAGGTCACTAAGATAACTGCAAAACAAACGAAGCCACAGTCTGATAGTGCATGCCCATGCATGTATTAAAGGTGATTACGAGGAGAGGAATATCGCAAAACATTTGACACATGCTCGTTGTCCCCAGCCTGTAAGAATTCTCTCAAATGCAAAGTTCATTGATTTATTCTTACAGTTTTATGACACAGTAACTGACAGTGGGACAGTTTACATTGTTTACCGCAAAGCTATTATGTTCCTTGTAAATAAATACGATTGATCGAGAGAAGACCGTGTGCGTCCATACTCCGCTGGAAGAGGAACACCTTGCGTTGTGTCTTCTCTCCGCATACAGAGCACGAAATTTTCTCGTCGTCGCGAGAGACGAAATTTCGTACATGGGAACTTAGCACCACGGCACGTCATAAAACCGGAGGTATCAATGGAACTCGCGACACGCCAGTGAGAAAGGAGAAACGAAACGAATGATGGATTCCATGTACAATGAAATCGGTGAGTCACAATACATGCAGCCACGATGCAGAAAGAGTCCAATGTAAGTAGATCACAGGCACAGGCAGCGTCTTCCTTTGCATGGCGAGACATACCTAAATCGAATTTCTTCCAAGTCAAAAGGATATTCAATTATACCAGTAGTAGGCACTCTCACACGAAGAATGTCCTGTTCTGTTGGGAGGTAGCCCCTTGCTGCGACTCGATCTATCTCCAATAGGTAACTGAAACATCATGTTCTCAATACCTGATACATGGAACATCTGGCATTCCCAAATATTATAATCTCGTTCAACGAACAAATATCGAATCAACCAGATATCGAGTAAACCATTCACATGAGTAAATGGATCGCTTATTAAATAGAAACCTAGCAGTCGGTGCAAACCTTCAACGTTCTATCAAATATTTCTTTACAACGGATTCTTCATATTTAGACGTTACACGCGTTTAACGTTTCACACAGGCCTGTACTTGGCGGCTGCGTATTCGACTCGTTTAGGGGCCGACACGTTGGGACTGCTAACCGAACAATGACGTCGAGTGGAACGAGATGAAAAAAAGATACGCTCTCCTCAGGGGCAAGTAGATGGCAAAGACACGTCCAGACGGTACTTACTACTTAGCGGAGTCTGTGAGCTGATATTCTCGCCTGCGGTCGTAACACTCTTGGATACCACTATCCGCCCATAAATCTTTGATTGCTTCTACGTATGGACTTTCAAAGGTTGTAACTGTCTCGAAGTCCACGCTTCGCACGAGTTCTGCTTTTTCCTAGGATCGCATGGAAACAACACATTTTTCAGTTGCACTTGGTTACCATAATTAACACGGGTAGAAGGGAGCCCAGGGTCACCGATAAAAATACTCACTATATTCGCAGATGAGGCGTACTGGATCTTGAGGAGGTCCATCGCCCGGATCATGGACTGCATGGCCATGAAAATGTTTTGGTACACGAGTTTAATGAACCCCCTCTTGTCATCGTCCGAGTAACCAGACCCGTGGATGATTCTCATCTGTTTAATGAAGGTGGATTTGCCGGATTCACCAGTACCTGTAACAAGTTTGTGAATCATTAACGAGCGAACGTTGCCGAGGTAATCGACTTTTTCTGGGTTACTCGTACTTTCACGATTCGGCTTAATCGACCGATGAATTTATAAATTTCATTCATACGTAACGAAGGTGTTCCATCGCGTGCGTTACGTTTGCCATTACGTATTATTAGGATAAATCGGCTAAAGCTGTGTATTTACTGGAACAAATGTTACCAGATGGTACGTATGTGTGAAATCTGTCTGTGAAACGTGCGATGTACCAGTGCTGTTTTGTAGCGGTAATTGCAATCAATTTATTTCTTAAGAAAATAATCATTTTTCTAGAAATAAGTTTCGATAGAATGTAAATACACCGTTGGCTATTTTCTACAAATGGCTTTCTACTGTTTTTTGTTTTTTTCTCTGGTTACTTTATTACAAATTATCGTGTCGTACGTAATACTAAAGGCACTAAGTAAGGTAAAGTTTGCCATTTTTCAGCAAATGTACGTATAACGATTAGGTGTCTTAATATTTACAGCCAACAACGTACTGTGATGTATCTTTGTGGTCAATTTGACGAATCAATTTAATAAATCAGTAGATAGATTCCATCAGGTAATTAGGAAGTTAACCAGATAATTAGGAACCACAGTTAAAAATTTCATTCGCCTATTTCCACGGCTATTTATAGAAATATCATCTTGTAATAATTACGAACTGATAAATATAACACTTACAATCACAAGCTTTTAAGACATTTTAATTTGAGACGTTTCCAAAAAAGAGATCCATCTTTTTTCAGGATTATTCGATATTATTGGTATCCGTGTAGCAATTCAATCGAGAGTGCAATTATTTAGTTATATCAAAAATAGCAGCACCTATGTCAAGTATTTTCAAATTTTAGAGTGTCGATCATCGACTGATGTCGTAATAAATAATCAGAGCAGGTTTTACTACATTTGGCTACGTTCCTTTCAGAATATTTAACGTTACTTTGTATTCTATATTTAAATAAAAAATCCTATATCACGTAGAGTGCAGAATATAAATAAAAACAAAACACTAAGATTAAGTAACTTTAATTTTTAGATCCAATTCCATGGCTGGGTTTCGTCTCGTTCAAGTTATCTAAATTCAGCACACTTGAAACGTTTCTTCGGGTTTTAAGCGAAGTTAGAATTCTCTTAGCCATTCTTTGTTATTTCTTCAACTAAAAAGAAAAATGGTTATTAGATAACGTTCTATTTCCAGCGTCGACCTTCTCTTAATTATTATACGAATTCTCTAAGCTAAGTCGACTTTTACCTAACTTTCGGTTTAATCGTAGCGAGCAAATCATCGACCGTTTTTGTAAACATTCTAAGACGATTTTTATATTCTTTTTTATGTCTTATGGCCAGCTTCGGATATTTTTACGATGTTTTCAGGTATCCATTTTTTATTAAGTATCAGTCGAAGCTACTTGCCACTCGTTACTCAACGATTCCGAGCCGATTAATATCGATGTTTACGTAATCGAGGCTTTAAAATCGTTATGCGTGCCGAATTTTTTCTGCGAATGCAAATCTAAGGTTATGTAACGAAAGGAGCGTAAAAAGCATAAACAAAGAATTTTGGCGTTAACCAATAGGTTACCAATAGCAATTAAAGCAAGTAGCACGGTACTGCGTGTTAAGTGACGATATTTGTGCTCGTACACAAGCAGCGTTCAACAATCAAACACGTAAACTCAATTATTATACGCCGCCACACTTTGTCAAATAGTGCGTCGTAAACTGCATTAAAGCAGAATCGAATAATTTGAAAATATCATCGATACTTGTGCGATCAAAGAACGAGAGAAAGTATCGATTGCAACAAAGCGCTGGTGCTCGCTATTCGATAATTAATACAGCGATCCAGTTACTCATTTCTGCCTCGTATCTTGGTGTCTGAAAGGGAAACAACTGAAAAATAGGTAATATTGAGTCGTCCTGCTTCTATGTACAAACCGTTCCAATGACAAATATCGTATTACATTATCACTCGTTAATAGAATACGGATGTACGGCTGTCTACAAACATTACGAGTTATTAACGGTTGCGTAAGTTACTCGGCGGGTCGCATATTAATACTTGCATTTGCATGATCCGCGTTGCTCGGTTCGTAGCAAGAAACGGCCAAAGTTCCCGTGAGAACACGTGGACGACAAAAGCCGGCCCAACGATTTTCCAAGCGACAGCTACGCGTATCGAGAATCGAATCGACGCCGCCGCGTGTTTCGAGTTGGCCGACCTCCGCCGACCTCCATCGCTCGTTCGACAATTTCCGCGCAGCGGCCGATGCGCGCCTCGTGCTTTTCCGGATCGCCGGCGGAAGCATACGAACATCTACGACGAAAAACCGAACCGCCAACCCGAAATGGGAAGTGACACCAACACCAGGGACGTACCATCGTCTGTCTTCTTCCCTGTATCATTTCATATCCGATTCTTTGAATTATGTGAAATTTCATAAAAATATCGGCTCATGTCCTTATTTTTCAACAGTATCTTTTCCTGTCGGGTCCAGTCTGTATTTTGGCCATACGATAGAGTATAAAAATGACAGGAAATTTAACGTTAAAGTTTTATGTTGGTATATTATGAATTTCGGTAACTTTTGCATTGAGACAATCTTTTACCGGATTAGCAACGCTCGTTTTGTAAATTTACATTTCCTTTTTATACTTCTCGTTTTATAAATTTTCTTCTGGTCGCCATTGTACTAATTTCTTCTTCTCTCTGCGTCTATTTGGATATTACTCGGGTCTAATTAATTAGTATGTAAATGCTACAATAAATACTATGGTGTGGTTTTGCGGCCACCGTGGATAATTACGTTAGTACATTCAATCAGAAATTAACATACGGAATCACTTTTGTAAAATATTTTTACGTCATAATTGCAGTTGGAACTTTCGAAATTTATTATATTATAGTTTAACATATTTTCTGTTGAGTTTACTAGTTTCAGTTAATTATGTCTGCGGAATATGCATTTCTCTTTAACACAGCAAAAACGTAGTCAGAGATTTTATTAAAATTTTAATTAAAACGTTTCGTTATTAATTTTTTTAACTAATAATTTTACACGCTTGTTGCAACGATTTTTCTACGAATTTGCAAAACTCGCGCACGGCTACTATAAGAATAAAAATTACTTTGCGCTATCCTTTTTTTGAGGGGCGGGGGGTTTAAGTTTCAAGCAAAGTCTTCATATATGTACAACGAAAAATCATAGTGACGTAAATAAACCGTTATTTAATATTACAAAATAATGTTCTGTGTTTATCATTATACAAATTTATATTTTTTTCAGGTCATAAAGACGCATCGCGGCAGAGAATAAAGTTATAACTAACTTAATTATAAAAGTAAAACCACCATACTTTTAAGAGCTGAAATACACGATAAAATTCTCAATATTTTCATTTACATCGTTATGATTTTCAGCCTGTCATATACTGTTCGAATTTACTTATTAATGATAATAAACACCTTCCAATACATCGATAATGAACAGAAAATTACACGTAAATCGTTGCGGAATAATTTGAAGGAGAGAAGAATCCAACGAAAATTCAGCGAGGACTCTGCAATCGAATTAACACGAATTTCAGTCGAACTTTCCAGTCACAATTCCGCTGTAAATAGTCGATGCTATGATATCTCGCAGCCGCTGCTATAATGGAGCAATAATTCGCTCATAAACTAACACTATCAGCCGTTGCAACTAGTATATACCATTTCTTTTCCTCTTTCTTGCTAATAATAACGCCGACATTAAATAGGTTGCAAGCCGATTAATTCGACCCTTATCGGATCATACGCTCGGAAGTGTGCAAATGAATTTTTTCCGCAAGGAGTTGCTCGCCATTTAATCGAACCGTGCTTTAAGTGAGCTGTTCGATTTGATAATCCATGAAATTATCCTTGTCATTCTCGTTGCAGATTGTCACCTGTATAAACTGCCGAACCGTTCGTTTACACCTTTTTGCTCTTTATCCAAGTTAGCTGAAAGCTGGCCATCGAACTTTCTGCAAACGTTTCTTTACTTTGTCATCGCTGGTAGCTTTTCATTCGGATAATTTGAACCAGTCGACTCGAGCAAGACGAAATATTAACCTTTGACTTGTAGCTATTATCGCAGATATTAGCTAAATGCTAAACAGCAATTTTTCAAATCGACCTAATCAAACCAATTTTAACCACCACGAGGTTTTCTAAGACCACGAGGAACTTGGATGTTTCTTAAAATCCTGCAGTCACGTTCATGCTGAAGATTGTAACGGAATTCTATCTGATAACAAAAATTGATGCGAACTGTAACTTTAGTTGTAATGATTCGTTAAATTATAGAGAACCTTTTGTAACCATAGAGTCTGATTATACCAGCCTCTGATCCCGAGCAACTTGACTGTAAATACAAGTACGTTACATGTGCTTGTTACGTGTACACCGAACTATATCTCAACTTACAATATTTACTTATGTTTGTATTTATCGTGTTAGATCATTAGGTAAACGTATGGAAATATTTACACTATGTTTCGGATTTATTTTGCCACGTGAAATTATCTTTCACCTGGTTGTATCATCAACCGAGTTTCTCGGAAGCCAAACCGATCAACTCAACTCTTTATCAGCCTCGCAATTATGCTACATACGTGTACGCCTAATGTTTGCCTTTTGAAATAAATTACTCGTTTCCATAAGCTGATTCATTGCAAGAAGATAACGTAAATGACAGCAAAGTCTAAGGCAAGATTTAAAAAAGTAGTTTAGCAACATCACTTTCTTGGTGTTGATCAATCTCGTTTCTCAACATCTCGGTTGCAAGACACTGTGCATGTACAATGGCTACAAAGATTACTGCGCATACTATTGCAAATACTATTCGCACAACATAGCATTAAATATAACATTTACATAAATTTCGTGTTATTCAATGTTATACAAATTTGACATATGGGAAAGTAAAACGCATGTAAAATCTATTTAAAAAAATGCTTCGTTCAGTGTCCTTGCTGTACATCTCAATATTGCTACGTGACACTGTCTGTATTTGGTGAACAGTCAATGTTCGTTTAAGTAGCTGGTAATGAACTCGTAAAGTACGGGGCCCAAGCGAAGAAAGATGTAGAGAAGGATGAAAGAAAAGTAAAGAATAGAAGAATGAATAGAGTCCAGACTGTCGCACAAATTTCTGTTATAAAGAGAAGCTGCTTTGTGGTGTGAACCCTATTGACCTACCATTCACGGTACAGCACACAATTCTAAAGTGGTACGAAATTAGATGAACCAATTATTGAAAAAGGTTGAAAATATCCAAAGAATTGAAGAAAGCACATATCCAGTTCAGAACAAAGTGGGTGAAACAGGCTGAAATTTATCAGATCAGATTTACCAGACATATGGGGTCTAGAAATATGCTAAGCATTTATCGAAAGCAATTTTAGCATTTATCGAAAAATCAATATCTTCGTATGAACAAATTTGTATAATTGCCTTGAGTGCTTAGTAACGAAGATCTGTAATCGATGTTTTATACAAGTTCATTCAGACAGAGTAAAAAATATACGTGTAAAAGGACGCGTCTTTCAGTTGTTAAAAAGAAATTGTTTCTAATTTGTTCCCCTTAGTTTTGGTGAGGAAATGTTTGTATTATTCGCTTTTTGCGCGCTGGAAATATATTGATATAAAATATGAAATAAGACAAATCTCATGATTTGTACAAGAATCACATACAAATTGTTTAGTTTGCGATATAAATTCTAATTATATGGTATAGTTTCCAATTTGTTCCCCTTAATTTTGGTGAGAAAATGTTTGTATTATTCGCTTTTTGCGCGCTGGAAATATATTGATATAAAATATGAAATAAGACAAATCTCATGATTTGTACAAGAATCACATACAAATTGTTTAGTTTGCGATATAAATTCTAATTGTATGGCATAGTTTCTAATTTGTTCCCCTTAATTTTGGTGAGAAAATCTTTGTATTATTCGCTATTTGCGCGCTGGAAATATGTTGATATAAAATATGAAATAAGAAAAATCTCACAATTTGTACAACAATCACATACAAATTGTTTAGTTTGCGATATAAATTCTAATTGTATG
>NT_176527.1:0-618 GCF_000188095.3 Bombus impatiens | reverse complement strand
ATAATACGTTATAACTTCATTCCAGATAACCTAATACGTTATAACGGTATACCATATAACGCTATACTTTATATCGTCATCCCATATTACGTATTACGTTATTACGTGATCTGATATAACGTAATACGTTATAGCGTCATACAATATAACGTAATACGTTATAACGTCATCCCGTATAACGTAATACGTTATAACGTCATACCATATAACGTAATACGCTATATAGTCGTCCCATATAACGTTATAAGTTATAACGACATCCCATATAACGTAATACGTTATATCGTCGTCCCATATGACGTAATAGGTTGTAACGTCATACCATATAACGTAATTCGTAATAACGTCATACCATATCACGTATTACGTTTTAACGTCATATCATATAACGTATTACGCTATAACGTCATAAAATACAACGTAATACGTTATATCGTTATACCATATAACGTAATACGTTATAACGTCGCCCCATATAGCGTAATACGTTATAACGTCATCCCATATAACGTAATACCTTATAACGTTATACGATATAACCTAATACGTTATAACGGTATAGCTTATAACCTAGTACGTTATAATGTCATCCCATGTAACATAATACGTTATAACGTC
>NT_176526.1:1147309-1190935 GCF_000188095.3 Bombus impatiens | reverse complement strand
AAAATAATGCTATATAGAAATATAATAGCACTTTAGGGACTTGAAAGCTTTCGTTAATAAAGTATAACAAAATAAATCATTAATTCACTCCCTACGAATTGATGGTATTGATTTAAATCAATGAATGTAGAGTTGCTTCCGATTAATGGTACAACTGTTATAAATTAAGAGCATAATTACTTTGAATTAATGGGAGTTATAGTTGTTAAGAATTAATGGAGTAATTGTTTTAGATTAATGGCTTAAATATTATAAATTAATGGCTTAGATGATATAAATTAATAGTTTAAATGTTATAAATTAATGGCTTAAATGTATAAAATAACAGTTTAAATATTGTAAATTAGTGGCTTAGATGTTGTAAATTAATAGCTTAAATGTTATAAATTAATAGCTTAAATGTATAAAATAACAGTTTAAATGTTGCAAATTAATGGTTTAAATGTTATAAATTAATAAGCTAATGTTATAAATTAATAGTTTAAATGTTATAAATTATTAGTTTAAATGTTATACATTCAATTGCTTAAGTGTTATAAATTAATAGCTTAGGTGTTGTAAATTAATGGTATAGACGTTAGAAATTACTGATTGCAATGTTGTTATTGATATTTTTTTTACTTACCTTGTATTTACGTTCTTCTTCGATGTTCACTCTCCGGAATTTCAGGCACAAAAGAGCTGGCGCGCGACTTCCGTGTTCTTTATATACCTTGACAAGGTGATGAGATTTCATTCAAACGGTAACGATCTTTTGACATAACAATGGACGGTTTTTCCATTATGACAAAATCAAATTGAAAACAGTTTCTTAATTTTATCGTAAATTGGCGCCTTCAACGATTTCCATTTTTATCATTATTATCATTTTAATAGTTTCTACAAGCTAAGACTAAATTTACGCTTCTTTAATACTAGTTTTCGACTATCAATTAGCTTGAACAAAAAGGGAAAAAAAGCCTAACGGCAATCGATGACGTTACTGTGAAATAAGTTAAGCTATTAAATAATCAAACAGATGAAATTCATATTAAGCGTTATATTATATTATCGATATTCGTTCATTTACTCCTTCTAATTACAAAATAAAATGTTCTTTTTTCTTGAATAACACCTACGTCACTGTATGCGATATTTAAAATTCCCATTTAATACTTACTTAAAAGTCAGGTTCTTTTTTAATTCCTCTCAAGTTAAACGAGTAAATTTACTCGTTATAGTTGTAACATAAAATGGCTCTTTTTTCTTCAATAGCGCCTGCATCGATGTAATTGATACAGATATTAATTATGTAGCGAATAATATTCTTCGTTAGATCTATCAAAGGATCTATTAGACTTGAAGAAGTATCAAATTCTATGAAAACTAACTAAATGATTTTATTCGATTAGTATTCGACAATGCCTATCATATTTAGCAACCTTCTTTTATAATGAATTCTACTCCGATCAATTATTTTATAATAAATTGCAAATTATGCCACTGTATATTATAAGATATTTACCTATAGCTCTTTTCTTTCTTTTTCTTTTTCATTGATTTTATTATTAGTCTCGTTGATTTTTCCAGTGAGTATCTGTTGTACGTACATCTGCATTATACTCAGATTTTTAACTATCTTTTTCCTAAAATAATTCGTACAACCGTAAACTCGTACTGTTTTAAAAATCTTTAGGTAATTAATCATTACAGGAGTGAACTTATCGGGGATTTCGTGGGTGTGAATTTTCGTAGAAAGGTATAAAATAATCCATTGTAGCTGGTTTTTTTTTTTTTTAATAAAAATTTATTTCACGTTATTCCTGGCAAATCACATGCCGCGATTAATAACTATGATACACGTTCAGTATGGACTCCAGGTTGCTGCGATTAGGCCATCGAGAAATTACACGAAAGACGGAGGAAGAGTAACGATTATCCTCGAATCTGGCGAAAGCCTGACGCATCTTCATCTTCATCTCAAATTGACTAGTTTCCATTCTCATTCTAAGACGAGTATCGCAGAGAGGTTCGAAAAATAATCTTTCGTCGGAAAGTCAGATTTTATTCAATTTTCATTTCTCCAATCTCTACGGAGATTTTCGTTCTTTCAGAATTTTCTTCTTTTTTTAACGAACGCCTCGACGAAGGATCTCTACAACACCAGCCATAACAGCGAGAACTCGTTTGATACAGTTTATCGCTAGAAAGCTAACACATCGTTGGGCTTTTGCACACTTAGACTTGATATGACAGATTTTAGCTTATTTTTTTGTAATATTAAGTTACAGGTGCTTCGATAGATCTCTTTCTCGATCTTAACAAAAGAACGATAACAGTTCGTGCTTTAATGCCTCGACGAAAGAAATTTTCTATTTTAACGTTTCAATATTTTGATGTTGCAATAGTATAATATTTTAATAAGAAGGGAGAAACGATACGTTCGTGTACAATTTTAATATTTTTAATCGGCAAAAATGAAGTCGAAGGGGTAGAAAAGCTATTGAAAAAATATTTGGATAGTTTTTCATCGAAGCATCTGTAAGTCGATCTTAATTCGATCTATCGAACGATGGCCCGCGGTTGGTTCGATCGTAACGTCGATTAACATTTATCAACGGCTGGACCCGCCAGCAACATCAAAATACAATTTCTCTTGCCAAGAGGAAACATTGAATTATAGGCTCGCTCTATCAGCTCAAGATCAACTTCAATTGACGACTAATTAGACTCTTTGGAAAGTTTCACATCCATCACGATCACGACAGACACTACGCACGACGATTAATTCGCTTCTAAGTTTCTCTTTGTATAGAGCCTGGTGTCGTAATATCTTTAAACATTATCATCGATTCACCGCGTACGAAATATCTTTCGTCAAACGAAATTTGAATTTATCGTATCGTTAAGTCACATATTTATAGGAATTAAAGCGTTCTAAGAATAGCGAGATTTGTAAAAGAAAAGAAGAAATTTTGATAAAAAGAAGGAGAAAATATTAAATTACGAACGACTAAATCAGACGTTTGAATATCGTTGGCAGATAAACTGCGAATATCTAGAAGTTTCACAATTCTATGAAAAAAATTGAGAAAGCGCTTTGTTTCATAGCTTTTGGATACGTAATTTTTGTACATTATGTACATTGAACGCATGAAACGTGAGAAACGTTTGCATCTTTCAATTTCCTAGAAACGCATAGAAACGCGCAATTTATCGATAGATAGGAAAATGTCACTAGATTCTAGTGACTAAAATCGCTAAATTTGCCGATACACGTAATTGAATCAGCGCACCAGGCTCCGATTTTCCATTACTTTATTGACTATGTCAGAACATCGATCTTGCGTCGCTTATTCATAATTATAATATAATCTTCGTTGGGAATTTTTTTCATTTAAATTGCACAGCGTGACGCGACTTTTCACTCGCCTCGCATACACGACGCCGGACGTTGCCTCTTCAAAGTATCGTACGGTGATACAAAATAAAGAATAGTTTAGGCATTTAGATCGCTTAGGAAATTTCACGTCTGTAGATTATTTAACGGTTTCCTAACTGAAATGAAAATACGTAGCTAAACATATACGAACGTAGTAATACGTTTTTTTTTTTTTCTTTTTTAGCGAGTATAGAAATGCGGAGAGCAATAAAATTAGTAAGGAAATTTGAGACTTTGGAGATTTAAAAATCAGAAGACTCGGTAGCTTGAAGAAATTGGAGAAGTTGAGTTAAAAAATTGAAAAATGATAAAAGTCGAAAATTAAGAAATTTGGAATTATTACAAAATTTGAAATGTTAAATCTTGATCACGCTTAACACTCGCAGGAGTACGAACACGACACGGTTCGAGGTTCTCTGGTAGAAACCGAGTCGAAAAGAAATTTCTTTTACCAGCTGCTTCGCAGTTTAAAAACGCAGTGAATCGTGTTCGTGTCCTGGCACGTCGCTGTCAGCCGCAATGCTGGCGAAACGTTGGAAAAGTTCCTTTTGAGTTTCCACCCGAAAGCTTCGAACAGTATTACGTGGAACTGTGCTAAGTGTGAGAATCCGCTCTGCGACAGCTACAAATCTTTCAATAAACGTAAAATCTCGATAAACGTAGTACTACGTTCTGTATTGGAAATATTTTCAATAAAATATTTGCCATTTTATCGAGAAGGATAAAAAATCGTATTACTACATTTCTCACCGAATGAACAGAAAATTACAAAAGAATTCTGTAGTAACACGTTATTGACTTATAGAACACAGTTGCGGTTGCTTAGAAGGTATCGTTAGTGCAACCATACGCGGCATTGTTTAGTCGATAAACACTATCTACTATCAGACCAAATTACACTGTGCAGAAACGCGTGTATTCTCTTATCTAAAATATTTTCAGAATATATATATATATATATTTTTAAATATATATTCTATGTATATATATGTATAGGTATATATATAGAAGATGATCTTTACACGTGATTAAAAAACTCATTAATCGACGATTAATCTTGTCGATGAATTAGAGTTAAAAAAAGAGAAATGTAAAAATAGTGAGTCTTTTTTTCTCTTTTCTTCGAGTAGATTTCTTTCTCTTTTTTCTTTCTTTCTTTCGTTCGTCTTCGCCGTGAACTCGTTCGTAGAGACTTGCCGTGGTCCCATCTCGTTCTGTTTTTTTTTCCAACGAAATTTCAGTACGAAGAACCCAGCCACGGTTTCGTTGTATCGAGCGTCTCCTATTAATCTTTCGTGTATTGACTAGAAGAAAGGGCGTAACGAGCTGACAGCCAGATATCAAATTACCAGCTTCGAATGTGCGATCGCGTTCTTTTACTTGGTCAAATATCGCTCGAATAGATCGACGTGATTTTCTGGTAACTGGATATCGAAGATTATATTTTTCTTGGTACGTCGGAGTGGAAAGCTGGAGCGCGGGCTATTCGAAAACCAGGACAATCGATTGTGGGATCGTTTGAAAATTAGAAAATTGGGAAATTGAAAAGTTACTTGAAAATTTATTCAAATCGAACGCAAGCAGAATTATAGCTCTCTAAATAAATTTCTACAGATCTTATCCACTAATGCGTCCACGTATTTTAAATAAAAAAAACAAGACAAAAAAGAAGAGAAATTTGTCAAATTATACTTTCATAACGTCTTCCCTTTGGAGAAGCAATTTTCTAAATTACAATCCTCTTAGAAAAGCAATTCGTCGAATCGTGCACGATTCTCAGTACTCGAGCGATTCTATTCTGCAGATATACATCTCCATTACGATATTTGACCACTGAATTAGTTACTTGATCCCAGAGCCTGTAAATTGATATGGCTGACAACTTAGAAGGATCATATTCCCCGGATTAGAATGCAATCGAAGCAGCTAATCAGAGAGAATAGCGAGATAGGGTTTAAGTACGATACGCGCTATAACGATGCTATTGTATATAGCGCGCTGTATTGGTGAGATACATAGTGGAAGTTAGTTTGAGCTTACACGATTTCCCGCCTGCGTGTTCCACTCGCAACTACTCGACGAATCTTAGAAATCGATTCTCGTCGTCATTGGGGACGGTAGTCGGTGGATCGTAGGACAGGCAAACGGACAGCGAAATAATTTAACATCAGAATTGCCAACCTCTAAATACCATATCTTTAAATACCATGAAAATAACGATAACGCGATATATACAGAGTGTTAAAGAAAAAGAAGTTCAAGACTTTGCGAGGAATATCGATGTCCTTGAAAAAACACTTGCCTGTTTCTATTGGGTTGGCAACTAAGTGATTGCGGATTATGTCAATGCCCCCTAATGGCAAAATCCGCAACCACTTAGTTGCCAGCCCAATATTAACGACAAAAAGATACATTTTTTCCGACGGGTTAAGTAGTTCCAATGTCAATGTTCCTCCTTTCTATCCCTCCGCTGGAATCCAAGTTTCCAAACTGCATTCCAACTTCTCCTCTTTGAATCTTCTAACGGTTAAGTAGTGTACAGATGAATCGACTGTTTGGAAAAATACTATGCATAGGATCTTGATCTCTCCTCTCGTCTTCCACTTCAGACACGATATTATTTATATTTCCAATGAATTTGCCTTGCTTCTATCGATCGGAGAAAGAACACGGACCGATATAGGAAACGATTATTATCGTCTGTCTGTCTCGTGTCTATAAACATGATTTCTCCTTGCAACGTTGCCACAACTATCGTTCGATCGTGTTTTCGTTAAAAAGCTAAATTCCTTTGAATTTTGATTTCTTTGAATTTCCTCTGAGAGTTCGTTTGATTTCCTGCGCGTAATTTTGCATTTTCTTTATTTGCTTTTGGATTTCTTTCTTTCCTCAAATTTTTTTTTCTTTTGCTTCAGCAAAGATATTACAAAGCTGAATCCAGAAGCTGATTACGTCACCCAAAAGACAGCGTATACTTTTCTCATTTACCGTCATTTGTCGCCGTTCGAAAATTCTTCGCACATCCGGAAAATAGGAATATTTTTTCCCCTACAGAAAAATGTTGTTCTCGTTGCAGAAATTCTCTCTCGGTCCCTATGGACCGTACGAGATAAAAAGATGGTTCAGACGTCGACGGTAGGCGAGACAGGTCCATCGAAATTACCATTCGTCACAGAGCTGATTTTCTCCTCGTTGCTATTGCTGTAGATATTGCTGGCCTTGATTGGCTCACGAGGACCATCCAGGAAATAAGTGACCATGCTACCCTTGCCTTTCACCTGAATGGTACCACGACAGGTGAGCGGATATCCTTTGGCGATTAGGATGTCGCGAACTTCCTGGGTGACCTGAATCCCATCCAACACGCCTGTAGACTCCATCCTCGAGGCCACATTTACCGCGTTACCCCAAATATCGTACTGCGGCTTTCGGGCGCCTATCACCCCGGCGACGACCTACATTGGAACAAGTTCAAAAAAAATATATCATCCACTGGGATTTCTTCCCGGGCAAATTTGATTTTTACTCTGTACCCGTTTTTCAAATGTTTTTTTTCTTTCTTTTTTTTTTAACTTCTATCGTATACAAGGAAAGGAGGAAAAGTTTGTTTACTGGGACTTTTCTTTTGTGGAAATTTAATTTTGGAATCCGGTTCACCGTATATCAGAATAGGTTCGAACATTTGTTTAATGGAGTTTCATTTTTTTTTTAATATTCGATTTTTGGTTTGGATATATTGGATTGGCAACTAAGTAATTGCGGATTTTATCATTAGGTGGAACCGAAAAAATCCGCAATCACTTAGTTGCCAACCCAATATTTACCACGTTTTATTGTTCACTAGGACAGTTTCAAAAATTGGTTCGTCGAGGTTAGCAAATTTTTAGAATGTAGGAGATTTGAAGTTTATTTCGGAGTAGAGGAATTTCAGGGAGTTTGTCTAATACTCATGTTCTGTTGAAGTTTATAGAATTTTGCTGAGTGTTTAGTCGTACAGCTAGTGCGAAATTGATCGACGTTACCGGTCCAATATTGATGCCCACACGCAACCGGAAGTTGTTAAAGCTGTGTTCGTTAACAGACGCCAGCTGTTCGCGTATCCTGAGCGCGTAGTCTGCCATCGCGGTTACGTGTTTGTAATCTTTCATGTCGCAGGTGTTCTTCGTTAATCCTACCGAAAGAGTACAAAGGAAAATTCTCTTAGAAGATTAAAAATTGCCGGGCCTCTCTTTTCTCTTAAAATAAATTGCCAGGAAAATGCTCGAATTCTTCCGATAAAAAGATTTACAACGAGACGCTTGCACAGATTTAACGCAGTACATTACCAGTAACGTAGCATATACTTTGAATCACTGAATATTCGGCAATGAGAAAATGTGATCTCTTTAAAAAATACCCAATTCTTCCGTAGAAAAAAAAAACTTGCAAAATGTTTCCCAATGTTTCATCACGAAGAATTCAGAATTTTCGAAAAACGAAACAAACGATACAAGAAACTAGGTCGCGAAAGATTTGCCGAAGAGATTCGAAAATATAAGCAAAAAAATAAAAGAAAAAAAACAGTATAGAACAGACTGGTAGCCTGTGACACGGAAAATACGTAATTTGTTCCATGAAAAAGATAAAGCTGGTCCTCTGTTGGCATTAAAAAATATGTAGCAATAGGAGAAAGGAAGAGAAACACAGGAGATACGACGTTGCGAATTTTAATCAGTGCCTCGTTGAATAGTGTAATCGGGTAGAGGAGAGGTGTACAAAAAAAAAAAAAAAAGAAAAGGATAGCTGGTGGTGTAGGTTCTCACCGGATGCAGCCATGTACGTGGCACCAGTGCTCTTGATCTTCTCGATGTATTTGTACGGCTCTTCAGCTAGAAGCTCGTCGAAATCGGCGATGATCTCGTTCAACAGCCTGAGACACTCGACGCCCTCGTTATTCGCCTCGAGCTCCACGTAAAACTCGGAAAAGTTAGGTATCGAGGCGAACATTATGCAAACGAAGTCGCACTGCTCGTGGTACAATTCCTGCAATCGTTAATTACACGGAAGAATGTTGATAAGCTGACGGGCAGAGAAGAGTCGCGATCCAATTAAAAATATGGGGACACCCAATTTCCCACTATGAAATTGAATACAGTTCGTTTAACTATCAGAGTTGAGATTTTCAACGCTTGTTTTTCTAGTTTCTATTAAGTGGCAGATACGAGGTGTCTTCAGTAGCAGAGATATTAGTTCCATAGTTTACTATAATTACGATAGAGGAAGTCATAGATTTCGTTGGTCTTCGCGAATCCTAATTATCGCCCGATAAAATTTATACGATTTCTTTTGTATAAATATTATAGATTGTTAACGTTCTTACGTCTGAATTAACCGTAGATAAGAAGTGGGCAGCCACGTGTTCCGGAAGTATGTTGGCCAGCAGCTTTTGGTTGTAGGCTTTCAGGTGCTCCATTTCTTCTTTCTCCTCGGTTGCTTGCAACTTCCATAAGAAGTCCAACCTGCATTTACCAACATTTTTCATTCGTCATTTTTCCCAATTCGAAGAAATAGCGATTGGCAGGAATGTTGGCATTTTATTTCAATTTGTGAGCTTTCCAGAAAATTCAACCAAATTTAGAGAAATGATCGTATTCGTAAGATTACGATGAAACCGTTACTTGTTAATGGGTCTGAGTATTAATTTTATTGCGAATGAAAGGTATTACCTGTAAGTAGCTTCTGTGTGTTGGGAATGAGCAATGAGACACGTCATAAAGAAAATCACCAGAACACCTGCTAACCATCTTCCAGTCAATTCTACATCTCTTTCGTGTATGGCTTCGTAGATGCTGATGGATAAATAGCAAGCGACTACTAGGCTTAGTATAGCTACTTTGAACACCGATGTTAAAATCTGATAGACAGCGCAGGTTATCATAACTAGCATCACTAGTACCGGGAAAAGCTGCAACATATATCATACGAAATTAATGTGTTATTACGTATAGATGCAGAAATCTAGGGATAATAGGGCCACCGATACAGGAATAGCAATAATAGGCGTTTTAAATTACAACCTGGCTCAATCAGATTTGACTCGTTTCGACTTCTCTTCGCTAGGTTTGACTCATTTACTTGATTTAGCTAGCTTTGACTCGCTTTGGTTTGGAATTAGCTAGGTTTGACTGCGTTTGGCTCAACTTGTCTAGGTTTGAGTCACTTTGGCTCGACTTTAGCTGGGTTTGGCTCAGTTTGGCTCGACTTTAGCTGGGTTTCACTCAGTTTGGCTCGAGTTTAGCTGCGTTTGATTCAGTTTGGCTCGACTTTAGCTGCGTTTGATTCAGTTTGGCTCGACTTTAACTGGGTTTGACTCAGTTTGACTCAACTTGCCTAAGTTTGGGTCACCTTGGCTCGACTTCAGCTGGGTTTGACTCAGTTTGATTCGAATTAGCTAGGTTTGACTCAGTTTGATTCGAATTGACTACGTTCGACTCAGTTTGACCCGATTTGTATAGCTAGGCTTCACATAATTCGGTTTAATTTAACTAGGTTTGAATCGGTACGGCTGAGCTGAAGATCTCAAACAAAGTTAAGTTTAAATAATCCTAGGCTCGACTCATTTTGTCTTCGATTTAAGAATGTTGTCCCGCTCGAATTAACCAGCTTGCATCAATCAGCAAACCGAATAAATAGCTCATTTCGCCTTCGATTGATGGTACAGTTTCACTAGGATTAGGTCAGAGCAAGCTTGATTTAGACTCGTGCAATTATCTTTGAAGATCCATACAAACTTCATTAGTGTAAACTCGTGTAAAGTGAAGTTAGATTAAAGCACAGAGTCATCGAATCGCGTGCATGTGCATGGAAACGATTTTGACGTAGCTTGGGAACGCGGTCTGAGTTGCACACAAGTAGCAGCCATCGCGTTTCCGGTTAATCCCGAGTTAATTCAAGGTGGAGCTTCGCGGCTGGGCACATCGAATCGATCACAGTTACTTACGTCAGCAAAGACAGTGTAATAGCAAACATCGACGGGCGTGTCGATACTCTGGAACGTTACGCTTGAATTATCTGGCCACTCGGTCAATGAAGACGTCACGTTCCCACACACGTGACCATCTTCCAGCGTTACCTGCAATCGAAAAACAAATCAATCGGTTTCCATCGCGTTTCCAATTTTTTCCTCCTAAAAAGTTCCTCTTTCTCGATCGAACGATCGGTGAAAATGAAACCGAACCATGTAAAATGCAAAATCATCCATCGATTGTCCTATGCTGTGTACTTTTAATTGTCCTTTCGATTAGAAACTGGCTTTTCCAACGTTTCCCTGCACTCGTCCACTAACATGTATTTTTATATTTAGCTGCTTGGCAATTTTTGCCACCCACGTTCCAAATTTAAAACTGTTGCCATAAAAGGTCTATCTCGAACAAGCTCCAAATATATCTCCAGCTATTTTTAAATCAGCCTCTT
This sequence comes from Bombus impatiens, assembly GCF_000188095.3. NCBI lineage: Eukaryota > Metazoa > Arthropoda > Insecta > Hymenoptera > Apidae > Bombus > Bombus impatiens. The sequence goes on along the minus strand of NT_176526.1, from coordinate 1,180,062 downwards.
ACCGTGTTTGCTGAATTATTTGGCGTGCAGGAGTCGAGGAACGACGTATGGTTTCCGCTACGCTTGACCTTGGTTTCACCAAGTTTGGTATCATCGCGTCTTTACATATTCGTACTATATATACTTACGAATCTAATCGTAATGTTCCAAATGTTTTCTAATATCACCTTGACGAAATGTACGTTTCGATAGAACTTTCATTTCTCGAGTCGTTCGCTGATGAATTGTACGTGACACAACTTTGTGCAAATAGCTTCTGTCGGGTTGGCAACTAAACGATTAATCTTTCAAAAATAATCAAAATTAAGAATAGTATTCTATTTATAGAAATTATAGCTCCAACAGAAGAAATTAAATCAGGATAATCTGAATATCGTCGAGGTATAGCTATTATTGAATTAAATTGAATTTTTAATCATTTTTTATTTAATATTAATCCAGTAACTAATGGATATCAACGAATTAATATCGTAATGATTGTAAAAATTGCTCCTATAGATAAAACATAATGAAACATAGTATGTATCATGTAAGATAATATCAACCGATGAATTAGATAGTATTACTCCTGTTAATCCTCCAATTGTGAATATTAAAATAAAACCGATTGACCAAATAAATGTAATATTAAAATTTATTTTACATCCATGATATGTTGCTAATCATCTAAAAACTTTCATTCCTATAGGCACGGCAATAGTATTACAGTTTTATCAGTAGTTTGTATAAAAGTTCTACCTGTAAAATAGAAAAGAAACTTGTAGAGTTCTCTTAGTTTCATAATACCGTTAATACTCTATACGTGTTTTAATAGTTTTCTATCTGACAAGTAGTGGAGGAAAAATGGAATTCTAATGAGATCGTAGGCCAATGTCGTTCATATTCTCTGCCAGATCAATGGATTTATAGATTCGTCGATGATGGATGATGGCTATAGCTATCTATTTCATTATATATACCTAGTATTAAATGATGATCGATAGCCACTCTCATGAATTTTCTCCTAATAATACGGTGCGCGAGATTCTGTCGGATTTTGAGGAATTACACCAGCTTTCAGACAATACTATACCGAGCTACTGGAATGCCTGCAATCGTTGATATTACAGTAGATTTCTCTACACTGTACGTCCATGTCACTACGTGATAGGCAATACAGACGAAGCTAAACAACGAACGACATTCAGCAATATAGCGTTCGATATTTACAGTCTGTTAACAAATAGGCTACTTGCTCAAGGTATATCGTAAGCAAATTATTAGATGGTGTTGATAATTTTGCATCTCGATTGCCGAAATATTGCTATAGGAACACTAAGTTCCCGCTTAGAATTCATCTTAAAATAGTTATATATTTATTTGATAAACGATTTCAAGGATATTCATCGATACGCTAGCACGTGTAACATCGATCCACATCAGAGACCAGGGCGCACACCGAGGGCAACATGGTAGCCAGATGTCTACGCTTCTTTGGTGCGTACCCTCAATGGTCTTAAGGGCCCACCATGGGTCTTGGCATTTTCATAGTTACGGTCCTTCAACGACCAAACGAGTATCTTTCGTTTTAAGTGCACCTTTACATTTATTGTTTGCTACTGGCTGACACGGGAAAGTTGGTTTTCCTTCACGTTCGGTATCTTTCGTTATCAAGTTTCTCTGGAGGGCGGCTAAAACCCTTCCTGGTCCAGCAACCTTCTTATTATCCAATCGGAAGCGGTGTCTACTGCCCTCGCTTTCCTAACCAAAATTGTCATCAAGAAATCCGATGGTGCCGTGTCCTGAGACACAGCCACCCCTAGCTTTCCTCAGACACAGTATCGTCGGTAAAACTTCATTTATTCTGTATCCTTAGAATAGTCGACATATGTTTACCGGTTTCTATCCTTAGACCAGTCGCGTACTTGATTTATACATACGCGTCAGTGTACACTCGATTGCGACTATTAAGCGCAAAAATAGAGTTTAATAAAAAAAGGAAGTTAATAGTTGTGCTTCGGTTTAACCTTGTTTTTATCATGTAATCCTCGAGTTTGCGTGACACACGCGTTTCAGCACTTCCTTTGTCTCATCTTCTTCCATACCAGACTGTTAACTGACTGAACAGTTTACGTTCCTTTGTTTTCGAGACGCGCACACACATACTTGCACACACTCATATGCACACACATGTATCACTACCACGCAGCTAATCCAGTGTAGCACGTAAAATTATACGCATCTCAATAGACGGCTATCATTCATCGATATCTAAAACCTTTCTCTTGGTTTAGGTGGAAGAACCTAAAGAAGAGATAATGTGAACAGATTTATCTGTGTTTTCGTTACTAAGAAACTGCTTGCGAGTAATAAACATACATCAACAAATGTCTGTAGTACAGCGATCTGTATTATCTTGGAGCACTAGCATAATGTTAGAACGTATAGTGTGTAGTAGTGTAATAACGTGAGCTTACCAACGGTGATAAAGCTGTGGCGAAAGTGAGGAACACGACACACGTAGCTAACACCTGAGCGACTCCACGATTCTCGAACACGTGCACCGCAAAATCTCGCAGACACCGTGGCACTCTCTAAAGAAACAGAATTTCAACGTACATCGTCTACGTAGTTGAAAGATTTCATCTCTTCGAGTCTTCGGTTATAGTCTTATTCTCTTTTGAATAGATTGGCTGGAAAATCTCTGAAACGGTGTATTATCGTCGAAATAAATCGTTCTCGTTTGGTTACAAAACTCTAGTATTCTTTAATTTGTAATATTTTTTTTTTTTTTTTTGATAAAAATTCTCCAACGAAATTTGGAAAATACTGTCACTGAAAATTTGTAGGAAACCTAATAGTGCAACCTATCGTTCGTTTTTGTCATATTTTTCATTCTATTGAACTGGAAACTAAGTGATTGCGGATTTTGTCATTAGGCGTTAATGACAAAATCCGCGATCACTTAGTTGCCAATCCAATGCCTGGAAGTAATCGTGGAACGCGTAATATTTCGAGAGTACCGTGCCAGCGAAATTCCATAGAAATTTTCTCAATGATTTTCCTTCTTTCGTCGAAATTTTTCGTCGCGTGTACGGGACAAATACCGCGAATTATGTAATCGCCGGCGACGTATGTACGAGACACGATTAACGACCTCGGCATTGTGACCTGGAATCACGCCACGAATTCAAGGTCAAGAGGAAGTGGCAAGATTCCAAAGAGCGAACGCGATCGATTTGCTCGCGATGCACGTTGCAACGCGATTCCTCAAATTCGTTCGAAGAATTCTTTTCCTCGCAGATAGCGGAGAAGGACGATAGTCTGAGCGAAAGCCTCACCTCGTTCTTCTCTGCCAGTAGTATCCCATTGATCGTGGCGATGATCAACGTGCTCACTGTCACACAAGTGTAAAAGTATCCGCTCCTGAAAAATGATTCAATTTCGTAACCGTTATGAAAGCCTCTGGAGGCTTCACTTTTGCTCGGTCAATAGAACCGTTTCTGTCGATATAGAAGCACTTCGAAATACGCGGATACAGGACCGATACGATAACAGATGGTAGAATCGTAACTGAAACCAATATCGGTCCTTCTACACAACCTTTCTCATTTCTAACTGTTATATATTTTTCTAACTGCTATTATCCTATTCCTGACGAACTATATCAACAGAAACCATGTTCGATCTTCTAGCTGTCCAAAACGTAGCAGCGACATGGAACCGAAAAATTTGGGAATATAGTTTGTACGGAAATACGTTTCGATTTACGTACGTCCTTGTTGAATTTCAGTAGAATCGAAATAAAATGGAATTTACCGAAATCCCGATCGCGTTACAAACTTTTGAAAATTATTGGCTTTCGATATGAGGCAAAGCGACATTTGGACAAAGCCTAGTTGATCGACAGTTTAATTAACAGAACGACAGAGTTACCCTCGTAGAGTGATCGCTATAGCAATCACGACGACCATGTAGACGAAGCCGGAGCACACGAAATATGCCGAGAGCATTCTGTCCCTTTCGCGCGAATACTGCAACAAATGGTTTACGAATAAATAGTTTCTTCTTCTTCGAAATCTTCGCGGATACATAACACTTTCTCAGTTTTCTTACGAACAAAACTCTCGAATGTTATTCCGTTTAAACAACAGTAGATTAGGTCACTTTGATTTAAGTACGAGCGACGTGCGCCACCGGTGGCTCACGCTCGAGTCTCCCATTAGACGGCGTGTACCACCGGTGGCTCACGCTCGAGTCTCCCATTAGACGGCGTGTACCACCGGTGGCTCACGCTCGAGTCTCCCATTAGACGGCGTGTACCACCGGTGGCTCACGCTCGAGTCTCCCATTAGACGGCGTGTACCACCGGTGGCTCACGCTCGAGTCTCCCATTAGACGGCGTGTACCACCGGTGGCTCACGCTCGAGTCTCCCATTAGACGGCGTGTACCACCGGTGGCTCACGCTCGAGTCTCCCATTAGACGGCGTGTACCACCGGTGGCTCACGCTCGAGTCTCCCATTAGACGGCGTGTACCACCGGTGGCTCACGCTCGAGTCTCCCATTAGACGGCGTGTACCACCGGTGGCTCACGCTCGAGTCTCCCATTAGACGGCGTGTACCACCGGTGGCTCACGCTCGAGTCTCCCATTAGACGGCGTGTACCACCGGTGGCTCACGCTCGAGTCTCCCATTAGACGGCGTGTACCACCGGTGGCTCACGCTCGAGTCTCCCATTAGACGGCGTGTACCACCGGTGGCTCACGCTCGAGTCTCCCATTAGACGGCGTGTACCACCGGTGGCTCACGCTCGAGTCTCCCATTAGACGGCGTGTACCACCGGTGGCTCACGCTCGAGTCTCCCATTAGACGGCGTGTACCACCGGTGGCTCACGCTCGAGTCTCCCATTAGACGGCGTGTACCACCGGTGGCTCACGCTCGAGTCTCCCATTAGACGGCGTGTACCACCGGTGGCTCACGCTCGAGTCTCCCATTAGACGGCGTGTACCACCGGTGGCTCACGCTCGAGTCTCCCATTAGACGGCGTGTACCACCGGTGGCTCACGCTCGAGTCTCCCATTAGACGGCGTGTACCACCGGTGGCTCACGCTCGAGTCTCCCATTAGACGGCGTGTACCACCGGTGGCTCACGCTCGAGTCTCCCATTAGACGGCGTGTACCACCGGTGGCTCACGCTCGAGTCTCCCATTAGACGGCGTGTACCACCGGTGGCTCACGCTCGAGTCTCCCATTAGACGGCGTGTACCACCGGTGGCTCACGCTCGAACGTTCCATCGGACGGTGCGTACCAGCAAAAAACGTTTAAATAATGGAAATTTAACGTACATTAATTGAAAAAAGTAGGATTTATTTAAACAAATAACCATTCGATGCTATAAACTTGTTACAAACACGAATACGAGCACAGAAATAAAATAGCAGCGCTAGTGTGAACGTGTTAAAAAATAATGACAATAATAATGAAAGAATAAAAGGAAGCCAAAGACGAACACAAAATGGCGTAATTTATTAGCCGATTATTAATCATTGCACGATCTTACGGCAGTAAATTATCGAGAGTCTTTTAGAGGAAAGATAAATTATTTCAGGAATTATAAATTAATAGGAATCTTTGAAATAAACAGGAAGGGGACAAGAATTTGCATTTACCTTCCCTTCGACGTCGGGCAGACGAAAAGTTAGGACAAAGGGCGTACAATACTCCGCTCTTAATCGATCTATGCTCCTGGCGTCGATTGCCCTCATCAGGTACTCGTTCACCTCGTCCTCCGGGTCCTTTTTCGCCTCGGTCGTCTCGCCAAACCCTAATCTGTCGCAGGATTAATAACCGATACAGAAAGGTCCGTACAAGAGAAACTTCTTACATTGGAAAACTGAAAATTCATAAATCAAACATTCGTCGCGACTTAAGTCTCGAAAATTTTTCTTTCGATACCCCGACCCCTGGAAATTATATCGTACGATCGATCATTTCACACGATCCGTAGAAATATATTATTTAATATTTAAAAAATAACAAATAAATAAATAATGATATTTATTTAATATGATAAAATAGAAAAGAGTTAACTTTCTTATTAAAGATTCGTATTCCGAAGAAACTTACGATTTCGGAATGTACGAAGTTTAGGAAAATCCACGCGCGTTGGTCTAAAATTATTTTCATAAGGAGAAAACGTAAAAGGAAGAATGAACCAGTTACTTGTTCTGTTTGCCGTGTTGCGAACCGTGTCCCATCACTCTCATCTCTTTCGACACGTTGCCATTCGCTGGCAAACCTTTCCTCAGCCCGGACGAGGGTAAGTTACCCTTATACGTGTCTCCGGGGACAATTAGGTAGGTTTTGATATCGTGCTCCTTCAGATACGCGTTTCTCTCACCCCCATGACCCTCTTCCACTTCGTAAACGCCATCAAGACAGTCCAGTGTTTCTTTCGTGATGTGCACTCGTCTGTACAGAAATAATCGCAGCTCGTCATTTCCAACACCACGCTACAGTTCATCGATCGAGGTTTTTGAAAAATAAATCACAACTTTCTGTCTATCAGCTTCTTCGAACGGATTTTTACGTTGTTAACCCATATACGATTGCCACGTTATTAATTAACATCATTAGCAATTGAATTGTCGATTTTAATTATATTAAAATCATACTAGAGATCATCATACTCAGGTGTCCATTAACACTTTGACTGCCACGCGGAAATCACATGTTTCGCTCAGGACGCCACCGGAGTATTTTTATTATTCAAAGCATACAATAGGAAAATAATAGTAAGTCGATGATGTAAGACAACGTTCTTCCCCAATGGAAATTGGTTTCCCAATGGTCGCTTGGAAATTTCGTCGCCGAGGGAAAAAGAGAATAGGAGAGAAACTTGCCCCGGTATTCCGCCGCTTTCCATGTAGTTGGCCAGGGTGACGTCGTTGCTCCAGACGTCGAACTGCCACTTCCTCAAGCCAAGGACCCCGCAATGAACTCTGCCTGTGTGTATCCCCACTCTCATGTTCACGTTCACCGCACCAACCTCTCGATATAAACTGGAAAAGTTTATCGTCAAGTATATCGAGAATATCATCGCGATAATCGGATTTCCGTTGGTTCTTTCAAAATAAAATATCGCGGGTTAAAATATACTACATGATAACATTTTATTTTTGCAAAATATTGTGTATATATATATTTGAGCGCTATTTCTCTGAGAGTGTTATCTGATTCACGCATATTGTAAAAAATTTAATTCATGCAATTTGTCTCGTTTTAAAGACACTCGCGGCCAAGAAATACCACTCGGTTTGCAATTTTTCTAATCACATCCTTCCTGGTCCGATCTTATCACTCATCCTTCCGTGCTATACTCTTTATGCTACTCTTAATCTGGTTACTGCACACTAATTGTCTACGTTACAAGCCGCTGCTACTCAAAGACTATTATATCCGCCAACGACCCTGTCGCTAATTGCCTGCTTGTTGCACCTTTTAATCTCTGGTATCTTCTCTTTTCTTTATCTTTTTAATCACATCTTCCTTAACGATTCCTTCACCAGTTCCGATCTTCTATCTCTTAAAATACTTCTCTACGCTTGTGTTTAGCCTGCCTACTCCTGTGCAGTCCGTTGTATTGGGTTGGCAACTAAGTGATTGCGGATTTTGCCAGTACCACCTAATGACAAAATCCGCAATCACTTGGTTGCCAACCCAATACATATATAGAGTGTTCAAAAAGTTGTGACTTCTCTAGAATGGAGAACTACGGTCTGTTACTGCTAGTCACAAACGATTGTAATTACAGAGGATGGATTGTTTCTTTGAAATTATTTATGTAAAAATATGAATAAGTTATACTATGTACAAGGTGTTTCAAAAGTCCTCCAGTCTAGACCAGCATGTCAGTGAAAGTTGGTTTAATGTAAAAAAAAGTCAGCGAATAGAATTGCGTTTACAGTGAGAAACGAGTTAATTTTCAGTGAGAAATCGCGGTATGTAGGCTGCTTAAAAAATTCTCGAAAGTCAGATCCCGTTGGAAGCTCGTTGCAAGTGAAAAGTTAGTTACGTTTCTTTCTCTCAGCTGCGATTGTAATTCCGCTTATGGACTTCATTTTTCCTGCATGTGGATTAAGCGTAGATATGATGGTAATAATTATGATAGATACGATGACAAAGACACGATGGCAAATTACGACATACAGGGTGTTTGAAAAATTCCTCGGACGTTGAACGTACGATCAGAGATCCTCGTTGAAACTAAACAGAGCTTTCCTTGTATTTCTTAATCTCGTGACTACAGGTAGTTTCAAATTACACGGGTAGCTTGCATTTTCGCAGAATTATCGTTTAATAGCGTTTCCGTCGTATGATAGAAGAAATGGCGGGGCAGAAGAAGCAGGTTAGAGAGAGCGTTGTAAGAGCCGGAAACAGAGCAAACGAGTCAAAGTAGACCGTAGACTGTCGAGACGTGGATTCTCGTTATGAGACTGAAAAACATCCAGCCTTGTCAAAGGAATGATTTCCTTGGAGAATAAAAGGTTATTCGGAATGGTGGTGGCCGTAGGAAACGAACGTGGTCACTCTCGAGGATTCTATAATGACGATTTATAACGAAACAAATCGTAAATTCTTTTCAGAACGGAGCTCTCAAAAGAAGCTCGTATTCTATCTATTTTCCTTATAAAATCAAACGCGGCGCACAGATATTTCGAAGGATGTACAGCGAGCGTTTCGTAAGAGACGCAAGCTTTTCCCGAAGGTTTAATTGCATTTCATTGCACGATAAATTCTCTCAACGATTTATTAACAATCTTCCCAAACATCTATTTTTCCCATCTATTTATAATTTTCTTGATAATTTGTATCGGCAATTTTTCTCAACACTTTACCGACCGATAGCCGATTAATCGGTTTTTTATCGCCCACGCTTACCGACTGATAGCCGATTAATCGGTTTTTATCGCCGACAATCTTTCTCATTATTCGAGCAGTAATTTGCTATTTAGTACTAAGGTACCTTGCTCAGTCGCGTCAATCGCGTTGCTTCGTAAGCTGCCACGGTTTTATAGCAATTTGCAAAACTGTCCGTTCGCGATGGACGAAAAGAATGGTATTGGAGAGTGTAAACCGAAACAGAGCCGGCGCCAGGGAGAATCCGCGCCTGAGCTGCCGGTCGAACGTGCGTATGCTGTTGGTCGGTAAAGTGGCAACGTTTAATTGCAATTTGAAATTGGCTTGGCAACTAAGTGATTGCAGATTTTGGCATTAGGTGGTATTGACAAAATCCGCACTCGCTTAGTTGCCAACACCACAGAGAAAGGATTTTCATTGCTAATTCGTTAACAGTGTCGATTGAAGTAGAAGTGATTTTGGTTAGCGCTTTGCAGAGGGAAAATTAGCGATGAACGTGTTAAGTTGATGAAAAGGGTGAAGCAACGAGGCTCGTGCGATAGGTCAGTGATTAAAGCTATAAAAAAAATCGGATGCACGTATAGCAATTAATATGACAAAAGACTCACGTAATGGCGCTAATCATGTCCAAACCCATTTCCACGCAACAACGAGCGTGATCTGGTCTCGGTTCCGGAAGTCCAGAGACACAGTAATAGCAGTCGCCGAGTAGTTTGATTCGAAGACAATGGTGCTCAGCCGCCAGCGTGTCGAAGCTAACGTAACAAACAGATTACAGAATTTCCATGCGAATGATTCGTCCATTAATTAGAATAAATCTTCAACTTCCAAAGAAAACTGAAGCAAAGTTTCGATCGAAACGTTCTAATGTAAAATCAACAACTCGTATAATTGTTTAACGAAATAACGAAAAAATATGACGAGTAGCCATGATACAAAATTTTAGTAAATTATTGATTAATGAAATTCTAATACAAAAGAAAAATACATAGCATAGGAAAAATAGAAAAATATTCAAAATAAATATAAAATAGACTAACCAGGCAAACAGTTTATTCAACAGCCTGACGACTTCCTCGGCAGTGCACTGATCCGACAACGAAGTAAACCCGCAGATATCGGCGAACAGAATGCTAGAAAATAGAACAAATGCAATATTATATATTCTTCGGTATTATATTCTAGTCGTTATTATATCAGCATGTTAATTGGAATTCGTAAGGGTAGTAGATGTCGTGCGACTTAACGAGCCTCGAGTGGCAGATACGCGTTACCGTAACGTATAATAGACGCGTGTGTCAGCCTGGTGTATAATAGAGTTGGATGCTCAGCTGTTTCGCCTCACTGAATACACCGTGCCAGAATTATTCAGTCAGATACGCGTGTCTATTAATTTTCACATATTTTATTAGCAATCTGATACAGTAGCCTGTCGTATTACGCGAATTTTTATATATAAATATAGCTATATATATATATATTGGAAAATATAACGCATATACGGTGGAACCTCGAATTAAGAGGTAAAAATCTTCGAGTTATGGAGGTATACGATGTACAATTAGCAACGTTACTTGCAGATGTGTAAACTGTGTAAATCTCGCAAGGTGCTAATAAAGAAAAACAAAGAATCTTGACTTTCTCTTACAAATTTGTACGGTGCTTAACACTGATTCGTTGAGTCGTATTGTAAACTTGATTTTGCTCTATGTCGATCATAATTGTTAACGCGTTACTGTCGAATCACCGATTGCAACTTTCTACCGTGCAACGAACAAACATACTGGGTTGGTAACTAAGTGATTACGGATTTTGTCATTAGGTGGTATTGACAAAATCCGCAACCACTTATTTGCCAATCCAACAGTGACGAATTAACTGCATTACATGGGATTTTGTGTAACGCGGTTAATTGTGTAACATATAATAGATTGTACGGTAGAATAGGATTGATTTGGACTGATAATTGTCTTTCTTTCGAAGAGTTTCCAAGGAATTGGTTTCGGTAGATTTCTATTTTCAATGACTCAGGAGCGGATACTGCATTGTCTGTATACTACACAGTAGAAGAAGAGTGGTTTAAGCAGACAGGCTTTTCCTCCTTTGGCAAAAGGAATTAGGTTTCGGTAAATTTTTGATTGAAACGTCTGAGATGTTAATACAATCGGTCTAATATATAGTGCAGTGTAATTGGTTTCCAGAGACAGACGTCTTTCTATGGATGAAGGAACTAGCTTGGTACAAGTCTTATTTTAAATAGTCGACGGGTAAACGTGCAATGAGCTGAGCGCCGTATAGTAGAATGTGATCGATTTGGTCAGACATGTTTTCCCTTTTTGAATAGGAAACGCTATTTGGTGGATTTTTATGGTAAATTATTACGCAATGAATACAGTGGTCTGTTTATTATGCAGTAGAATATGAATGAGGTCTGTAAATAGGTTTCTTTTAAAGAAGAAGAACGTCGCGGTAGAATATGGTTAATTCTTACAGAAAGAATCCCTTGCCTTGGAAAAACTAATTGAATTCGATGAATTTGTAATGGAATACATTTAGTTAGTATCGTACTTTAAACAAACTTGCTCCTTTGAAAAGAAGGATTTAAACTCGGCAAATTGTACGTAGTATTATTTACGAAGACTTCAGTTACCAACCTTACGGGAAAATTGACCAAATTTCTATTTGAATATCTTAATCTTTCAGACAAGAAGTCTCAAACCTCCGAGAAAAAGCTCTCAAACCTTCAAATAGAAGCTCTCAAACCATGAAACAAAAGCTCTCAAACCTTCAAATAAAAGCTCTCAGACCTTGAAACAGAAGCTCTCAAACCTCGAAACAGAAGCTCTCAAACCTCGAAACAAAAGCTCTCAAACCTTGAAACAGAAACTCTCAAACCTTGAAACAGAAGTTTTCAAACCTTCAAACAGAAGCTCTCAAACCTTGAAACAAAAGCTCTCAGACCTGGAAACAGAAGCTCTCAAGCCTTGAAACAGAAGCTCTCAAGCCTTGAAACAAAAACTCTCAAACCTTCAAACAGAAGCTTTCAAACCTTCAAACAGAAAGTCTCAAACCTCTGACCGAACTATCTCAAACCTCCAAACGTTCAAGTCTAATTTCATCGACTTAAATGTCCGAAAGGCAGTCAAACTGTACAAAAACTATCGTCAATCACGATCAACCTGAACTTTATAGCAATGCTAAATCTCTGAGATAGTTCTTCTTCTTTCTTTTTTTATCTTCGCGTTTGGATACTCGAGGCGGTACTCACCTGACGTTCTCGTGCCTTTGAATGTAAATTTTGTGAAACATGGTATCTTTCGGCTTCCCTGCGATGTCTGCCTTCATCTCCATGGCTACGTGGCGTGGCAACACGCTCAATAGAAGCCGTTCCTGCAAAAAAATCAGAGAAAATTCGTCGTCGTTCATCGCGTACAGCCTCTCGTCTACGACGTTCGAACAGCAAAGAGCAAGGGGAATGCAATTTCCTCGCATCGCACGGGAAATTCATGGTCCCTTCCTCGCATACTTCGCGCAAATATCCCAAGGGACTGCCAGATTAGAACCTTTCTTTTTTCTATCATTTTCTACCTTTAACAGCTGTTCGAATATATCTATTTTCGGTATTATCGTTCGTGCAATTGGAGAAATTAAAAATTATAAATAGGAAAGACGTAGAAAGTATTCTTTCTGAAATATCGTACACTATGTGTACGTCGTAACGCACTTTACGTCATCCTGATTGCAAGTTATTAATATTATTAGCTTGGCAACTAAGTGATTGCAAATCTTATCATTACTACCTAATGACCAAATCCGCAGTCACTTAGTTGCCAACCCAATAGATATTATTACCAACGAACGATACAAATCTTTCAACGAAACTGAAAGTTTACTTAGAGAAAAGAAGAGAACAGGTTGCTGCATCAGAATATTCGCTGTTTCTATAACTTCGAACCACTCGCATTGGCTGTCTATCTCTTTATCTCTAAATATTTTAAGAAACTTTCTCCCCACTGACGACTTACACCACTTTCATCATCACCGGCACGTGTTTCCACCCTCGTCGAAGATCTCCGCCACGTTCAAACTCGTTCTGCCTGTCGCGCCCCAGCCCTTGTCACAGAAGCTCGCATAATTTTCGCGACCGACAAATACGAAAACGAGGCTGCCGATATTGTTGCGAGGAAGCCGGTCGTCAGCTGCTTTATTCGCTAGGCGTGATCGAACGATTCCAATGGGATGTTTCCTTTTACCAGGTGATCCTTCCGTTCGTCGATGTATCTCGCTCAATTTCATACGAACTATGAAATATTCAGGTCCGATCGTTACTTAGTCTGGTTTCTCTTGTTACCAAGCGCACGGATACCGTACGCGTCGTAGAATCTGAAATTACAGCGGCCCCTCACCGCGACTAATTTGACGCCGTATAAATCGATCAGCCTCTCCGCACACAACAGGTTGCGCGCACCTGTGTTGTGTCACGTGCGATCACCTATCGTTCGTGATCGGCCAATACGCACGACCTCTTGGCCGCTATTTCCTATTGCGAGTCACGTAACGCTACCTTCCATTTCATTCTGACCAGGTGTCGGCTAGTTTCATTCCTTTGTCGCCTCGCCGTATTGCATTTCCTGGATTCTCGTTAGACTTCTCCATTGCTCGATATTCTCAGTTGATTAAAATTTTCAATCGAGATCGATTCTTCTTGTCCCTCTGAACGGTTTATCGCAGCAACTTGTAGCTTCGGACAGCTACACGGCCAGCTGTCTCTGACGAGTATACTCGTCATGAAGAAGTGGCAGTACTTTGAGTTATGACGAATATACTCGTCGTGAAGTGATGACAGTATTTTGTATTATGACGAATATATTCGTCGCGAAGCGATGACAGTATTTTGTGTTGAGACGAGTATACTCGTCATAAAGAAGTGGCAGTATTTTGCGTTCTGACGAATGTACTCGTCCGGAAGTGATAACAGTATTTTGTATTATGACGAATATACTCGTCATGCGTGAAAAGTAGTTAGAATCTGCTGTCTAAACTGCAGTTTAGCGATTGACACATACTTTGAGTTTGACGAGTATACTCGTCATCTGTCGTATGTAAAGTATTCGTACACTCTTTAGAATAGTACAAGTTTCTTTAAAATTGACCTGTTTTTCGAAATGTCAGAGGAATTAGCTTGCTAAATTTTCTTGCGCGTCGTCTGGTAAATTAGCCTTTCTGACTCCTCGAAGAAAGCTCGAATCGTTCGCATACGCGAATATCTTCCACATTCGGTGTAGATGGAACGTGTAATGAAAAACATATTTCATAGAACGTTTAGAGTCCGACTTTTTAATTTTCTCGGAAGGAAATTCCATCTTGAACGCGATATATCTTGTTGCGAGAGTACTATGAAAGAACTTGTCGACGATGGTTGCCGGTTTAACAGCGTATCGTAGCATCGTGCCGAAACTGCATACCATGGAACCATAAATTCCATCGGTATACGCGAAACTTATGCAAACTGGCAACCTTAAAATAAGAAAAATAAGGGAAGCCAGGCAGTTCTAAGCAACGACGATCACGCATTGCGCTCGTTCAAGCCAGAAATGACCCACTGTTGGCCACGTGAAACTGTGTTAAAATTCACGGAGATGCAATTATTTCCTTCGTGAATCGGTTGATCGTTCGAATAAAAATACTGTCAATTCGAAGATAAGTGGAACTTGACCTTTCCCGATATTTTCTCGATCGTGAAATAACACCGTGACAAATTTTTCTATCGAAAAATACCTTACTACCTGCCTGTGGTTATTTGCTTGCAAGCTAAACTTTTGTTGCGACGGAAATTTGAAAAATTGGATATTGCATGTTTGGAAGACGCAACGTTGAAAGTTAAAACTGGAAAAGCGGAAATTGGTGAAGCTGAAAGGCGAAGTTGGTAAATTAAAATTTGAGAAGTTACAAAATTGAAAATTTAAATGGCAAACACGAGAATCAACGAGTCAAAAAGTTGCAAAATCGCAAGCTCGATGCGGGAAACGCGAAAATGTAGGATCGTGTATTTGGAAATCCGAACGATAGAAAAATTCGTACGCGTTGCAAATAATATACGCACGATATCTCTGTACATACGTAGCCTTCTTGACAAAATTTCTCACAGTGCCACCAATCAGCCAAAAGGAAAACAGAAAGGACAATTAATGTTGCAATTAAACTTTTCGATTGAAGTATTGGGATAGGAAAAACAACCGGTCTGACCTTAGTACTTTAGCAGGCGAGATTGGACAGCTTTCACTTGGTCATCGGTATGCTTTAATTTCGTGCTGATGGAAGCTCTTCGAGAACAAACAAAATTTCATCTCGTTACGAAGAAAGTAATTCGGTTCTGTTGATGAAAATAGCGCAAATTGATCTTCTATTTCATCTGTCTTCTCCACCAGTTTTCCTATTCTGTTTGTATCGTGGTGTAAATAGAAACCGAGGAAAACTCGATGTTGCACCGCAATGGTAGAGCGTAACAACGCTATTATCGATAAAAATTTGTTTTTATTCGTATTTGGGTATTTGTTCGTTGTAGCCATTCAAATTGTGCCAATTCTTCATATTACGAAAAACAAAGGAGATATTTAGGTAGCTTCTTTTAGCTGAGACACCATGTATGCTAATCGATTAGGTTCAAGTTCCTTATACTTGTCATAGCCACTGTACGATATCTTTCGAGTTACTTTAGATACACTGTGTGTATCACGAAACTGAAGAATTGGAGGAAAGTTAGGTTAGAATGTTGCCATCTTGAAAAGATTTTTGATGAACGTTCTTTTGTAACGTTAATAAGTGTTAATAAGTAAGTTTGGAAGCACTATGTGTGCCGAAGAACTGAGGAATTTTAAAGAAAACTAGGTTAGGATTTTGCTACCTTAGAAAATTCCTTGATAAAAAATTTGGTTGGAAAAGAGAACGATATTACGTACATTTGTAGTAGTGATAAGTTTATAGAAAGTACTACGTCTGTCATGGGACTGAAGAATTTAAGAAAAAGCTAGGTTAGGATTTTGCTATCTTAGAAAATTCCTAGGTGAAAGATCTGATTGGAAAAGAGAATGATACTACATATATTTGTATTAGTAAGTTCGAAGGAAGCACTACGTCTGTCGTAGAACCGAAGAATTGAAGAAAAAGCTAGGTTAGGATCTTGCTACCTTAGAATATTCCTTGATAAAAAATTTAATTGGAAAAGAGAATAATATTACGTACATTTGTAGTATTGGTAAGTTTGAAGGAAGTATTCACCGCGTGTACATAGAATTGAAAAACTTAGAATTAGAAAAGTTAGAATTAGATTAGGAATTAGGTTAGAATTTTGAATATCTCGGAAAGCTAGCGTGAACGTTCTTTGTACGTAGATTTCTAGCGATACAGCGTGAATTTGACAAAATTGCACAAATTCAAATTGAGAACGTGTTTGTTAGAGGCAAGATATCGAGCGAATGAAGCCAAGGACCATGTGCTTGATAAACAAGAGAGAGCTACTAGGACAGTGGTGGATTATTATCGCGTCAGGTCACGGATACCTGATTAAAGCATACAATGAACCTGGTCACGGCTACAATGTCCACTGGAATTATAACCGATCTCCGATAAACCATTATCTTCAGCAGACTTCCGTCAGTTGCCCGCTATTATTTCGCCTAGCTGCTAAAAATAATCTACCTGTTGTTAGGTTAACTACCTCAGAAATTAGAACCTTCGCCCCCTCCCAACGAGTTAAGTTAATTACCTTTAATTAAAGTTGAAACGTATCGAGGATAACTAGCCGTTGATAATTCTTGAAACTTCGTTTAGCAGATAAAAACGATAAGTCTGATTCGCAACTAGTTACTCGTTTTAATATTTCTCTATAGATTTCTTTAAACAGGTTTGTTCGTAACGAGGTTAGGTCGTTCAATTGTATTCGTTAAGACGTGAACTTGCATAGAAATCAGCGATCCACTTATCGCGAATTCGTTTCGAATTTTCACGTAGTTTGAACGAAGATCAACTTACTCGGTAAATTATTGAACAATTATTTTCCTTTAGTTTGAAATCACAGTAAATTAGAAAATGTCGGGCAAATAGTTCGCTATACGTGGCTGACGATGATGATATTAATAAACAATTAGTGAAGTACATTAATTATCGAGGTGCAGAGGCAGCAACGGGGCAGGTTTGATCATTAGAATTTCGTTAGTTTGCTCGATCGAACTGGCTCTGATTAAACTCGTTATTAGTAACTAGCCGATTTTCCAACCTGGTAATATTAATGTTCCCCGTAGAATACTAAATATCGGCGTAATCGAGCAGCAATTAACGTTACTTAACGTAACGCAATTACAAAAAATTGTATCCTGCATCGATACGATTTTTGTTTTCATTTCTTTGTTGTCCTATCTTTTTAATCCGTTGCCGGTCCTCTAATTTTGTATCGCGAATTCGCTGAATTTTTCGCACGGATAAATTTACAAATAGAGAAGCTTGTTTCTCGCGTAAAAAATTCGGAATTGTGTTTCGCACGATGTTCCGCAGGTGGAACGTTTAAAAATATGTAAAACAGAGATTTTATTCGCCAACATTTCCCATGGACTCCGGCGTGATGCAGCTCTTTGTCAAAAAACGATTTTCATTAAAACAAGAGATAAAAGGTTCGCTGGCGTTATGCGAATATTGTAATAATATGGCGCATTGTGTTATGGACATTGTATTAAATACTTGGCTGTGCGTTATTAACAAGTTAATTCTCAGTTAAATAGCATCGTTCCATAGCACATCGAAAGGTATTTGAATTTTCAAAATATACCTTCCTTGTCCACAAAGAAAAATTCGGTAACGTTCGCCCGAATGAACACTTCGGATAAAAGAACTTAAATTTGGCAGATATCGAGAAATAAGTGAATTTAGGCGAACCTTAAATTAGACGTATTTCAAAGCTAAGTAGATTAAGTAAAATTACTAATTTTTGATTATTAGAAATCCGAAGCTCCATAGTCGGAAACTCGATCAACTTCTAATTGAATAAATCAAGAAATTAGGGAAACTTGCAAAATTGGCAATTTCCCAATTAAAGAAATTACCAAGCTGAGCAAGTTTACAATTTGATAAATTTCCAATTAAATTTCTAAACTAGCTACGCTCTTAATTCAGATAAATTTCCAAATTGGACGAGCAGATTTTTAATTTGTTAAATTCTGAAAATCTCTGCAGCCATCGATATACCAAATTCACGAGAGACTGTAGAGTTCCCTCCGCTGATGGAGCTGCGACTTCTATCGTTGTGAATAAAAGTGTGGTACTTTGTCTGCACGGTCGGAGAAAGATAGAATTTCATAGAATTTCGCGTACGATACCTGTTGCTGATTTTCTCTCTGTGTAGTCAATCGAGCTTCGACGCATTGCCTGGTTTCCAGGAAGGCTTGCCTCTGTGCCAGTTCGCGGGGATGATGCGTCAGAACGCCTGCCATATTTGTCCCACCCACTACCACGATAGAGCTTAACAGCTGAAATAGAAAATTGAACATTCCATAGATATTTATAGTTTGCAACGTTGAAATTTCCAAGCTTTTGCTACGCCTGTTCTATACTAAGCTACGTATACCGCTATCTAATAAGCTGTTACACGTCTGATCGAAAATTTGTTCGCCAGTGATGAGCAGAAAGATTCGTTATGAACGAGGCAACTGTAAATTAAGCACTTTCTTGCACAGTATTGGGTTGGCAACTAAGCGATTGCGGATTTTGTCATTGGGTGGTAATGAGAAAACCCGCAATCATTTAGTTGCCCACCCAATAGATTGACAGACTGGAATTATCCGCAGATGATCAGAACGTAAGACTTGGAACGTAAGTACTGAAGCGATCGAAATGGAAGTCTGAAAAATTGTGAGGGAAAACTGTGGATGAACTGTTAGTAAATATGTCATAGGTAATATTAATTAAGGATATCGAATATGTTGCAGGAAAATTGACAATGTCGATGTAGTGACATATTTCTTCGTTTTGTATTAAATATATTGAGGTGTAAGTTGTCTTTGATAATTGTGGCTGCTGGCTGTAGAATGTCACTCTGCTGAGGTACTGCTGCTGTATTTTCTTCTCATTTAAGAATCGTGGAAGAAAAATCGCACCACGGGTGTGTCACGTAAACTTAAGAGTTGGTTGATGAAGTTAAATAGCTGAGTCGTAACACAACTATTAATTTTGTTTTAATTAAACTTTATTACGAATTCAGCAATCACAATGTAACACACACTGAATTAACATAAATCACAATTCACTCCAACCACGTTATGTAAGACTTGGTTACAACGATACGTTAAGTACGCGACTGTTATAAGGGTAGAGACCGGTAAGGATATGTTGACTATTCCAAGGATACAGAATAAGTGACTCTTTCTGGCGATACTGTGTCTGAGGAAGCTTAGGGATGGGTGTGTCTAAGGACACGGGACTATCGGATTTGTTGATGACAATTTTGGCTAAGGAAGTGAGGGCAGTAGACACCGTCTCCGATTGGATAATAAGACGATTGGTGGATGAGGAAGGGTTTTAGCCGCCCTGGCGAGAAAGTTGCCAATGGAACATACCGAATGTGAAGAAAACCAACTTTCTAGGCTAACACGTAATAGACAATAAACGTAAAGGGAAATCTAAGACAGGAAATACTTGTTCCGAAGGACCTTAACTAGGAAAATGCCAAGATCCCCGGTGGGTACGTAAGACTATCGAGGGTGCGCACCAAGAATGTGCAGACACCTGGGTGTCATCCTGTCCGCGATGCGTGGCCTGGTCTCTGATGTGAATCGACGTTACAGGTGCCGAGATTTGAACCCGGGTCCTGAACGTTCGTAACCTAAAGAGTCTAGTTAGTGTCGAGTGGTGGTATTTGTGCTATCGAGTGCCGTCACAATATGATGTTCTAATTAAATAATTAGATATATAATTATACCGTTGCAGCGGCACGTGAGTCAACGAAAGATTCAAACCCGAGTGATTCATATTGTTGTGCCTTGGAGTGTCAACATTGCTTTGATTTGCTAGTTTCAAAAGTATTGGCTTGGCAACTAAGTGATTACGGATTTTGTCAATACCGCCTAATGACAAAATCCGCAATCACTTAGTTGCCAAGCCAATAACATACACCGACCATTACAATTTTGTCATTCGTCCCTTGAATAGACTAACACGTTCAGTAGTACTGCACTGTTATGCAACATGTTGGCGACGGCAAAGCGCAATATACGTTCCCTTTTCAATTGGTGCTTTCCGAGAGATTTTCAGTTTTATTGGACAGAAGTAGATTCTCTACAGACAGTGAGAATAAGCCGATTAAGAGGTTCGACATAGTCGAAGGGGCAATTTCAACAGCGGATTAGGAGATTGTAAGAGTGGGATCAAGTGTGCAGCTAGAAAGAGGTTCTACAGATAAGGAGGCCGCTATCAATCCTTCCTTAAAACGTTTAGTTGATTCTCTTAAATGGAACACGAACTCGATACGATTGAAACGCGAGTCATTCGATCGATCAAGAATTTACTCTTTTCCAAATCAAACACTCCATCGAGTTTTGTTCGACAAGTACTCTCTTGTACATGTATTTATATATTGAGTTCTTGTTTGTAAATTGGGTCTAGTTTATATATTTATGCAACTAAGTGATTAAATAAAAAAATAATAATTAAATAATAATTAAATAATAAATAATAAATATACTCGATCTAATGCTTGGACGCGAGTACAATTTTGCGAAGATGCGAATAAATATTTGCCTCTAAGATTTTAGACATCACCGAAATTAATTAATTGTTGCGTAGGAAATCGAAAATTATATAATCTAGCACCTAGTGTCCAGAAATTTTTAATTGTCGATATAATAAAGATAAAGAGTCGATAAGATTGATATAATCTAGGCTCTGGAAACACTTGGAATTTTCCGAAAATCTGAATAAATTTTCGCCCAGTAAGGCGGAAATTTAAATAACGTAGAATTTAAAAACAGCTGAAATATTATTAAATTTTAGCGAGACTACAAATGTATTTTCGAAACAGCCGAGATTCTACGAAAATGTCGACGAATTTTTGCCTAGCAAATACCATATTCGCTATCTGAAATTTTATATCTGTTAGAATCTAAAGTTTAGACATACTACGACGTTTACTTTGCTCTTCAGAAACTCTTTAGAAGAGAAATTTCTGCTTAGCGAGTTGAAAATGTAGAGAATAGACTCTAGACACAGTTGGAATCTCACGAAGATCTCGGCAAATGGGAAATTTCTATGATCCAGGCTTTAGACGCTGTCAAAATTTGACAAAGATCCCCCAAAACATTTATCCAGCTTCCATTTTCATCCTTTGGAAATTTCTTGAACATGTCAAATAAACTTTTTGCGATCAAGACCATTGGACACGGTGCAAATTTCATCCACATCTTGACAAATTTTTGCTTCGCAGGTGTAAAATCTATACGCTCTAGACGTTTCTTTACACAGTGGAAAACTTATACACCGTGGAAATACAAAAGCAAATTTGACCAGAATCTCCATAAATTTCTTCCTAACAAATTCAAAATGTCCAGTCTAAACACCATTCTAATTCCGAGGAAATTTCGCTACTCTTTTGCCTGCCGTGTATGTATATGATAATAAAGGCAAGTTCACATCGAAATGGAAATCTAAAGGAAACACCACAAGTGGGCAGCGCCTGTGCCGAAGCCTGTGCCTGGGATACATCAAAGAGATAGGAGTTGTATGAGCGTCAAGTGTTTCCTGTTGCTAGGCCGGCACAGGCATTTAATTAGCATGGGCTTCGCAATTAGTATGGCCACGTGTATCGAGCCGTTGGCAACTTTGTAAATTCAATAAACCGTCCGGCCTTTGATCGGCCCTCGCTACTTTTCGTTACGGAAACTTCCGTCTGTCCAAAGACTGACAATTTCTACTTTCAAATACAGGCTGATGAAAAAAAATATATTAAACCTGTGGAAGATAATTTTATTACGTATTTGTCATCCTTTCAGCGTCCTACACAACGTTATTATTTTCTTCGAATCAGCCGACGATACAAAGATTTAATTAGCATATTTCATTGGCAATCGAAATGGAAGAAAAATGATACAATTGCGGAAGAGCTAATATGAAGTAATATTTTCCAACAACGAGTGCATTTCTGTAATACATATTTTATTATCGCAGTACAAGAATGTACATATTTTCATAGTGTTCATATATTCGGTTGGCAACTAAGTTGTAGCGGCGCACGAGTCATAGGACGATGCGAACCGAGAGTGACTCGTGTTGTTTTGCCTCGAGACATCGACACCGTCTCGACGTACGAAATGTAATAACAAAAAACCCCGAACAAAACAATATCACCGCTACGCGGGTTACGCGTCTACCAGAGTCGAATTTCAACCTTCTGGTACTCTCTCCACTAGTATAAACAAACGAACACGCGCTCTCTAGGACAGAGAGTACCTAATATCCTTACAACGAGTAGCATGGTGCGAGCGACGATTAAGACGTATTGTATTAACTCTGTACTTCGTATTAAGAACGATTTTTAAATACGTTTGACCATAACAAGTATCAACTCGTTTTACCATTTGAAGCAACACGTTTAAGCATCCACCACAAAGTGACTGCGGATTTTGTCAATACAACCTAATGACTCAGTTGCCAACCCAATATATGAACACTATGAAGATATGTATCCAATACAATGTTCTTTATTTCTTTATTTTTATATTCCACCCAGTGAATTCCGATCAGGAGATTCGAGTATAAATAATGAAAATTTGTTACGAATAGATAGAAATTATCGCTGAAGGCGTTTGCCACTGTCGTCGTATTTTTTAAATTACTAGTCGTCGTTCTCGCTAAAGTTTCCCAGAGGAAAACTAACGATCGATGAAATTGAAAATCGCAGGATTAAAATGTTGGAAAGAGCGTTGGAAGGTTAGGCTAAAACGTTACGATTCGAGGTGAAAGTACAGCTGGTAGGATTTTTGTGTTGTCGAAGTTTTCTACGAATTGAAGTTTCTCGACGAGTGAATATAAAATATAATACGGTCGAAACTGGTATTAAGGAAGTTTCCTGATGGCGAAACTTATTTCAGACGATCGCTGGTCAGACGAATCGATCCGCGACAACCACCTGTAGCATCGCTGCAATCTCTTACATGCGCTGTCTGCTTCGCTTTCCAACAAATTTCACCGCTTTCTTCTTCCCTCTTTTTCACGTTTTTAGATTTTTTCTTTTTTCTTTTTTTTTTTTTTTTTTTTTGTACGCATAAAAGCAAGCTGTACCGTGTATCTCCCATTTAAGCAGTTTTTTTTTTTTTTTTTTTTTTTTTTTTTTTTTTTTTTTTTTTTTCTTTTTTATTTTTTTTTTTTATTTTTTTTTTATTTTTTTTTTTTTTTTTTTTTTTTTTTTTTTTTTTTGTACGCATAAAAGCAAGCTGTACCGTGTATCTCCCATTTAAGCACACAGTTTACTCGTTGTTTTCAGTTTCCAACGAATAAAAACAGCAATTCTCGCTCGTACCTCCTAAATGTCCAAAGAAGTAAATCGGTTTATCTGTTTTATCGTGCAGCGTGAAATTGGTGGAACGGTCGAGTGTAAAAAAATATTGTAGAATTTTTCCAGCGATATTTCTCTACGTATTTACAGGATGCTTTTTTTCACACGATTCCATGCTTGCTCGCGAGATATTTTCAAGGACGAATTTCATCTTTCAGATGGAAAGCTTTCACGCTGTTGTGTTATGTTATGTTATGCGCCAACTTGTCGAGGACCAAACGTCGGTTTGTCGTAATTTACAGATATTTGAGCTCGTTTCAATTTCATGGAAATTTCCAGGAAGAAAATTCTATTGGGTTGGCAAATTTTGTCATTAGGTGGTAATTATAAAATCCGCAATCACTTAGTTGCCAACCCAATAAATGGGACACGGCGATGTGAAGGACGTTGGATTTTTTTTTTTTTTTTTAGGGCAATTAAATATTAAAAAAGAAAATTCGCGAATGTAAATGGATTAATTGGTCTTTTTTCTAATATCAAATTGAAAATTGTGTGCCCTCGGCAACGTGAAATTGCAATTGCCTCGTAATTTCGCGTAAATTTTCATTGGCCATAGTTTCGAAGATCTTCTTATTTCCACGTTCTCGATGTTGCAAATTGTAACATTTTCTCCAATATTTAAAATTCCTAACAGTCCATCGAATCTTCCGCAACGATTAATTTTTAGCCCAAATTTATTGCGCCATTTTTTTTTTTTTTTTAATAAAAATGTAGCTCATATTTCTAAAATTGATCGCACGGTAGAAAATGCGAGGAAAATTCGAATTTGTAGATAAATCTTCCTCGACTTCACTGTCGATCAGACAGTCTGACCATTGTACTAAAAATTGATAATTGTAATAAAAATTGACTAAAATTGATAACTAACTACTGCGCTAAAAATTAACAGACGAAGTCTCGAAATTGTTTCATTTTGGAATATCCTTCCGTCAGAAATTTTCTTCGCCCAAAATTTCACTTTCAAATTTCCCTCCGCCGCATTCCTTTAATTCTCATATGAAAAACCAATGTTTTATCCACCCTGTATGAATAAAAAATTAGGGAAGAAGGAAAATGGAAGGTTTAACTTGAATTTAAGAAAATGTGTAATAAACCGATCGGAATTTGCAAGTCAAATTTGGACAGTTAAACGCGGTTAGGCGCCTTGGCAACATGTTAGAGGAAGCTGGTGGTAGCTGTAGCACGGAAGCGCAACTTGCGGGTTAAAGGCGCGTGAAATACTCAGAAGCAGAAGCAAAACGAATTTCACGTGGCGCGCGTCTGACTTAGCTGGTGTCAAAGGCGGTTGTTAATTGGAAAACCGTCTGATCGACCTGTTCGTTAGACCTGAAAGTCCTCAGGTACTGATTAAAATGAAAAAGAAAAACAGAGGAGGCAGCGGTATTTCGTAATTCGATTAAAAAAAGTAACTTTGGAAATTGAAGAGGATAAATTGCACGGAAGATAAAATAAAATTTGCTACGCTACCATCTTTGAATCGTTCGAAGATCAGAAGGAAAGGAAAGTTTGCAAAATTTCAAAATGACAGAGTTTTCGAGTGGAAAGCTATCACAGCGAGGACATTTGTAAATAAAATTAATAATAAAAATTCCAGAAGCAAATAAATCTCTGGAATAAAAATTCCAGAGCAAAAGATTTCCAACCAACTGATCGCTCGTCTGGAAGTTTTTTTAAAGTAAAAGAAATTTCAAATTTCCAAAAATTTCGAAATAACGCGATTCTCGAATGAAAAGCTTGCGAGGTAAAGAAACTTCGAAGTAGAAAGCTACGAGCTAAGGAAATTTCGAAATATTTCGAACCAGCTAATTAACCATCTTGAGATCTTCGTAAAACCAAAGGGAAACAAAATCCAAGTTTCAAGAATTTCAAAGTAAAATAATTTCAACGTAAACAGCGCTCGAGATAACAACATATTCCTCGTGAAAAATGTTTCAAACGAGCCGATCGACCAGCCGGAAATCTTCCGAAAACCGAAAGCAAAGAAATTTCGAATGAACGATTTTTCGATCAAATAAAATTGCAAAATAAAATAGAGAAGATACGAATAAAGAATAAAGAAGAGAAAGATATTTGACTGAGAAGTGCATTAACTCGTAGCAAAGAAAGAGTGGAACAATCCTGCGGAATTTTTGCAAATGGATTGACAAAAACGAGTTTTCTCTCCGACAAATTGAATTCGATGGACCCATTAAACCGTGTGCAGTCGTAACGTTTTAATAAAGTCGGTAATATTTCATTAAATCGGCCAATTGAATCACAGCGGAAGAGCTTCGGCCGGAGATGAAGCTGGAAATTGCGTGGCAAAGTGTTTGCACGATTTTAGGGCTGTGTGAAATTAGTCGCCCACCTCACGGGATTAACCAGCTCGGTGTTAACTGTAAACGGGCGTTTAATGTCATAAAAATGTCGTTTATCGCGTCGTCAAGCATCTACAGCTGGTTATTAATCGGACCAGATACGATACGTACGTATTTGCCGATAATAACGATTTTCCGATAAACTAGAGTTAGTTATAATGTTATAAAAGTTAGAATGAAATGGAGCAAAAGATATTGATCGGAGCAAATTGCTATTTGAATAATTCGATCTTCTTCTGGTCCGTCGGTAACAGATTCTGCGAAATGTTGCGAAATATTTGACGCGGTCTTTTTATTTTTTTTTTTTTTTTTTTCTTTTCATTGTCGTGAAATTTTTGTACCATAAAAGGGAATTAGTTCGCGTAGAAGAAAAAAGACGTGGGATGAAACGGTTGGAATAATCCGAACGAGCGTAATAATTGTACGAAGCGGATGGAAAAGGCAGAGGTATTTTTAATTATCCCCGTGATGTAGCTGGTAATAATATTAACATTTATCGGAAACAACGTGTCGCTGGATTTTTGAAAATCCCCAGCAAACAGACAACTTTCGTGTTTTAAATGAATGAAATGAATTTTCCGCCACTTTCCAGAACGATTTTCGAAGTATCGGTCACGAGCGAATGATCGACCTCTTCACCGGCGTCTTAGATTAACATGTATTTTCATTCAGTTTTATCATCTCTTTTCACGCAAACTCAGACTTCTTTTTATTTACGCTGTATCTTTATATACGCTTTGATTTTCCTGAAAACTTTACGCGTCTTTTTCTCTCTTTCTTCGTAAGCTTAAATTTCCGCGATCTACAGAATCTATAACACGGGATATATTGGGTTGGTAACTAAGTGATCGCGGATTTTGTCATTAGGTGGTATTGACAAATCCGCAATCACTTAGTTGCCAACCCAATAAAGTCGAGGGAAACGTTTCGCAGGAAAGTCCAAGACAAATAGTCGGAAATAAATTTTCAGAGGAAATATCGGCAAGGAGATAAAAAAGATGTTGGTCAGAGAGAAAATTTCCAAAGAGGAATCGCCAAAGTTGGAGAGAGAAAATTTGGATAATATTCGAAGGGAAATGGAAATGTTGAAAACGAAAATTTGATACAAATTGCTGGAACAAAAATTCGGGGTGAAATAGCCAGAAAAAAATACTAAACGTATTTTCAAATAGAAAATTCAACTTGACGATATAAAATTTTCATGAAAGCAATAAATAACTAAATATAATTCTCTTTCGCGCAAGTTTAAAATTAATTTTTCCAAATATTTGTACAATTTTTACGAAGATCACGATCAAACAGCGGAAGTTGAATTTCCTGGTAACCCTGTGGCTCTGTCAACTTTCTTCCCGACCATATTTCCGGCTAGGCTCGACCAATAGAAATGCTGCGCTGAAAACGCCAATTGAATTTTCCGGTTCGAGTGGCCGACGATATCGCGATTTTCCCTTTTCACAACTTCTTCTACGAAAACGTTTCCCTCCTCCTCGTTTACACTTCTCCATGAAAAATTCCATAGGAAATCACCGTTCACCTACTCGAATCGTTTGAAACATTCGAGGAACTCCGTTTTTTCAAACAATACATACATATCGGGAAAATTGAGATTCGTTCAAAATTGAAAGTGGAAATGTTTTATAGTTTGCAAAATATCGAACACATTTTATATTCATTTTATATCTTCCAAATATTTAAGCTATTTTATATTCCTTTTATATTCTACGATATATTTAAAATATGTTGTATTCATTTTATAGTTCATTCATTTTATCTTTATTTAATATTCTGCGATACATTTTGCAAATATTTTGTGTTCGATTTATACTTGACAAAATATTCAAACTATTTTATATTCAGTTTACATTTGGCAAGGTTTTTGAAATATTTTATATTCATTTTATACGTTTCAAAATATTCATACTGTTTTATATTCACGCCACACTTTCCGATATATTAAAAATATTTTTCGGTGATTTTATACTCTGCAAAATATTTAAAATGTTTTATATTCTTCACTTTATATATCATATTCGTTATACGATACCGTTTATTATAATTGTCGACGATATAACGATTTTCATTCTATCGTTTTTCCCCGCTAATTCTTCTTCAATAGTTTCAAAAGGAATTCCAAAACGTCGAAATACGCGTATGCTTCGCAATGACAGTTTTACGAAACGCGGTGTCCCATTTTAATATCAACGCGCGATTCGAAATCCGAAAGGCTGTTTACAACAACGACGACATATTGAATTTCGCGTTAATTAAAGGAACGATTCGTTGTGGTTTCCTATCTATCGCTGCTGTTGATTAATCATCGTATATCATTGAGCAGCAGAGTGCCAATAACCACTACAAGCTCAAATATATCATTCTGCCTCGTTTTCATTAAAACGTTCCATCTAGTAACTTCCCTCCACTAGAGAGAAGAATTCTAGTGATTTACGTCAATCACCGAGCGGCCATGTCAAACGCTTGCCGCGAGTTGGCTACCTTCTCGTTCAAACATTAGTACGCCAATTTGCTTTTATCATAATTGCTTGGTCTTCTTTTTTATTCCGTTCTTCTCCTTTGAACGTAGAAAATTTTAACGCGATGGATAAAATTCAGAGATTAAAACCGCGTTATTATTATCGTTATCGATGTTTCGAAATGCGTGGGAAATTTGAATCGAGCGATAATCGCATTGTTCGTTTCTACGTACCTTTTTTCCATCTAGAAAGAATTTCCAATACGACGATAATCTCGAGATGAAAATTAGTATTATCGTTATTATTATTAACGTTTGAAAAGACGACGATTTAAATCGAGCGACGATGAAATATTTATTTATTCCTATGCGTCGCTTTCTTTATCTGGAATATTTCAATCCGACGATAATCGAGAGATCTTCTTACTTTCTTTATTATTAACGTTTGAAAGGCAATCGAACGCGGGGATATATCGTGAATTTTTCGGAAGGCGAAAATTTCAATCCGCCGTTAATTGGAGACACCGTGGAAACGAGCGTTATTATTAAAAAAAAAAAAAAGAAATGAATTTTAATGGAACGATAATCGCGAATTCGCGATACAGTCGAATGTTGTCGTTAATATTTCAGTGACGATAAAATTGCAACCAAACGCAAAACTGGGATTTGGCGGAGAGCGAAACGTTCGTCGATAATCTTTCGAATATTGGCAATTTCAATTTTCTACGCTCGTTGAAAATTTCATCTTACGAAAATCACTGTCGTAATAAATCGGACGAACGATCAATCGCCAAAGCCGCGACAATTCGAACGGAACAACAGCACGGATTCCTGCGTTTAATTGATTCAATTAATTCTCGAAATTCATTGTCGAAACCACGAGAATTTAAATTTACGGGAAACGCAGTCGTCGTTCGTTCGTCGCGATCCACGAATCACCGCGAGATCGCGTTCGAACTTTTCAAATCGACCGAATAATACGCACGTGGTGGGCAAACAATCTTCTTTTATCGTCGATTTCGTTCTTTTTCGATACCCACGAGGCTTCGATCGAACGATAATCGCGGAATCGTGAAGAGGAATAGTCGCACGCTACGAAACGATAATTCTGCGATTGTGTTTGCCAGAGGATCGCAAACCTCGTTCAATAGCCATGGCCATCCATTTTTCATCGCCTTAAAATTTATCCTGCCCCAGTTTCTCCACGATTTTGCCCCTCGTTTGACCGTGGTTTGCTTTGGCAATTTAAACTCGCGCTGATCCTTTCTCCTTCGTCCTCGCGTTATACGACACTTCGTATTATCTTCCCTCGTTTCTCTCTTCTTTCTCCTTCTCTACGCGCAACTCTTTCCCCCGTAATTGCTACGGCCCTGAACGTTTCACAGAATTCTAACGTTTCATCCTTTGTATTTCGTGGAATACTTTGTCTCTCGACGTTGCATATTCTCCGTGCTGAAGTTCCTTCCTCTTCAATTTTCCTACCAATTTCTACTCGCCAAATTCTCCACCCGCGGACACACTGTCCTTTCTTCAACGTCGAAAGGCAAAACTGGAATTTTTTCCGAAGAAACGTCGAGAAGTGGCGAGCGAACGAACCTGAGAATATTTGATCCTCTGACGCGATTCTGTAGTCTCTTTACACGCGAGCAGCGCGTACCCGGCTTATCTGCAGGCGCTGAACTATTTCCGAGAAACACGGATCGTATGACAAAATATTTCACATAGCAAAATGTATATATATATTATATACTGTCGTGTGTGTGTGTGTGACTTTACGGCGAGCTCGAAACCTCCTGTGAAAGCGATAGTTCCATGTAAACGACACGTTTCGAACGTTTACGTCAGTTGCGTATGTTTCTACCAAATGTTCAAATTGGACAAATTGTGAATGTGAAATTTTAAATAAAAAAAAAAAAAGAAGTTGCGTATGTGGCGAGAATTTTGTCGAAATCGGTTGATCGCGATAGCAAGCGACAAGATTTTGGAGCTAACCGATTGCCATCAAATTTTCACCGTGTATATGAACCTGAATAATGCACATAAATCCACCTACACAAATAATATAAATCTGCAAAATACGTCGTTTAAATTTTCATTGGAAGGCGGAAAGGTGACGTTCCTGCAGTTTTTCTGAAGAAAAAAAATTTTTTTATATGACATCCAACAAACTGCTCCTCGCAACTTCTGTAAAAAAAAGGATACTGTCGTTCGGTTCGATTAAAAAAATTCTTCGATTCTAAAAAAAGTTTCAAGGGATCCTGTAACAGTTTGGCAATCGGGTGTCCGCTGTAACATAATACGAAACCTAAGTGTCGACGCGTCGCGATACACCGTAACGCGTTTCAACGTAAATCGAGCGTAGAAAATATTTCAACGTAAAGCAAATAATCGCCCGATTATATCGGTGGGAACTAAAATACGAAAAAACGAGTGCCGTCTGTCCGACGGGGACAGAAGATACACGAACAGGGATTTCTTTGGATAACAGACGACACGCTTGCGGATTTCTCCCTATGGTAATAACTGTTATGTTAATGGGGCAAGAGAAACAGTGTAGTTTCCTTGGCAGATGGGCCTCCTTCGGGGCTGAACCCACCGAGTGTCTGTAAAACGTTTTGGCTCTGACCATTTTCTCTTTCCTTTTGCACTGTTCTTGCAAACGGACGAATATATGAATAAGAAATGGCGATGCAAATAAAAGGACGGCGAGTAGGAAACGTTTAAAATTCTAGGGAATTTGTTTTTACTTTCTGAGTTTCTTTCGATGGCGCGGGGTGGGAGGTACCTGGGGAAAACGTTCTTTCTTCTTGCAGCGAATAAGAAATAAGAAGAAGAAGGGGAAGAAAAGAAAGAAACGAGTGAAACGAAGGATGTAAAAGTAGAAGGTTTGGAAGAAGAAAGAAGAAACGGGACAAAGAAAGAGGGAAGAATGTTTGTATCGAATTTAACCTGAATAAAATCCCTCGACCTTTTAGCAAGTTCCTTCGATCACTCTACGAGAACCGCCATACGAAAATAAAGAAATAAATGCGAGGTTATGGGAATAATGGCGCGTGAAATGTGAGCAGCAAGTGGATTTAACCATTCGCAGGACCGTAGCTAATAATCATTTCGGTGTCGCTCAAATTGAAGCAAATTTAACAAAGTTTCGCCTGGTTAAATCGACGTTTGTTAATTATACAGTGGGATATTCTCTTTCGCAACGTCTTTCCTTCTTTTCTTATTTATTTACGTTTAGAGGTCCCTTGGCTCGTTTGTCGGAGCGTGGAATTCGCTTGCGCCTGGCAACGACAACCTTCCGTGCTTCTCAGACCAAATTATCGTTCCTTGTTCGAGTCCAGCGCCAAACTATAGGGTTGGCAACTAAATGATTGCGGATTTTGCCATTAGGTGATATTGACAAAATCCGCAATTACTTAATTGCCAAGCCAATAGATGGATTTAAATAGTTTGAAGCGACAGAACCAGATAGCAGGTGTTGCAACATACGGACAAACGAGAATGAGAAGAAATTGCAAGCGAAATAGTCAAGACTATAGTCGATCGTTACAGTCGCTACCGTTGAATTGGCAACTAAGTGACTGCGGATTTTGTCAATATCATCTAATGATAAAACCCGCAATCACTTAGTTGCCAAGACAATAGATGGATTTAAATAGTTTGAAACGATCGAACAGACATGGAATAAGAGCCACGAGATAGCAGGTGATGCAACGTATAGACAAACGCGAATGAGAAGAAATTGCAAGCGAAATAGTCGAGACTATAGTCGATCGTTTCAGTCGTTTCTGTTGAATTGGCAACTAAGTGACTGCGGATTTTGTCAATATCACCTAATGAGAAAACCCGCAATCTAAATAGTTTGAAACGACAGAACCAGATAGCAGGTGTTGCAACATACAGACAAACGAGAATGATGCAACGTATAGACGAACGCGAATGAGAAGAAATTGCAAGCGAAATAGTCGAGACTATAGTCGATCGTTTCAGTCGTTTCTGTTGAATTGGCAACTAAGTGACTGCGGATTTTGTCAATATCATCTAATGATAAAACCCGCAATCACTTAGTTGCCAAGCCAATACATGAATTTAAATAGCTTGAAACGATCGAACAGACATGGAATAAGAGCCACGAGATAGCAGGTGATGCAACGTATAGACAAACGCGAATGAGAAGAAATTGCAAGCGAAATAGTCGAGACTGTAGTCGATCGTTACAGTCGCTACCGTTGAATTGGCAACTAAGTGACTGCGGATTTTGTCAATATCACCTAATGAGAAAACCCGCAATCTAAATAGTTTGAAACGACAGAACCAGATAGCAGGTGTTGCAACATACAGACAAACGAGAATGAGAAGAAATTGCAAGCGAAATAGTCGAGACTATAGTCGATCGTTACAGGCGCTACCGTTGAATTGAGACAAACGCGA
>NT_176526.1:1116320-1147052 GCF_000188095.3 Bombus impatiens | reverse complement strand
GAAGAAATTGCAAGCGAAATAGTCGTAAAGACAGACGCGAATGAGAAGAAATTGCAAGCGAAATAGTCGAGACTATAGTCGATCGTTTCAGTCGTTTCTGTTGAATTGGCAACTAAGTGACTGCGGATTTTGTCAATATCACCTAATGATAAAACCCGCAATCACTTAGTTGCCAAGCCAATACATGAATTTAAATAGCTTGAAACGATCGAACAGACATGGAATAAGAGCCACGAGATAGCAGGTGATGCAACGTAAAGACAGACGCGAATGAGAAGAAATTGCAAGCGAAATAGTCGAGACTATAGTCGATCGTTTCAGTCGTTTCTGTTGAATTGGCAACTAAGTGACTGCGGATTTTGTCAATATCACCTAATGATAAAACCCGCAATCACTTAGTTGCCAAGCCAATACATGAATTTAAATAGCTTGAAACGATCGAACAGACATGGAATAAGAGCCACGAGATAGCAGGTGATGCAACGTATAGACGAACGAGAATGAGAAGAAATTGCAAGCGAAATAGTCGAGACTATAGTCGATGGTTACAGTCGCTTCCGTTGAATTGGCAACTAAGTGACTGCGGATTTCGTCAATGTCACCTAATGATAAAACCCGCAATCACTTAGTTGCCAAGCCAATAAACCACTTTTTTCATTTTTAGACAGTTTAAAAAGCAAGGACACGTAAAGATAGGATAAATGGGAGGATTTCCAGCCAGCCAAATGACAGACGGATAAAGCTGGGAATAAATAAATAAATAAATAAGTAAATAAATAAATAAACAA
Organism: Bombus impatiens; assembly: GCF_000188095.3. Taxonomy (NCBI): domain Eukaryota; kingdom Metazoa; phylum Arthropoda; class Insecta; order Hymenoptera; family Apidae; genus Bombus; species Bombus impatiens. Next base: position 1,146,264 of record NT_176526.1, on the reverse strand, counting down.
ATAGAAAAAGACAAGACAATAGGTGGAAAATATCGAAAGAAATCGAATCAGGTGGGCGAAAGGAAGAAGCTGTTCTCGTGTAGCTCGTTGCACGAACGAAACAAGAGACAAATGATTTTTCCAAGTATCGACCTGGCTTGTACGGAACAAAAGAGCGAACGAAAGCCAGCGGATGACGATGAAATCGTTGTGTCCCCCAGCGAGAAACTTGCAAATTCAATTACGGCCACGGTCGCTTGGCCTAATGGCGTGGACTTGGAGGAGCCACTGACAGAACCAGGGGAAAACAAGCAGCCGGAAGTTGAAGAATCCTGCGCAAGCAGAAACGACGTTCTCTTCCGAGAGAGGAGAAACTTTCACATGCGAAACGACCGCAACTGAATATTTCATCATAGTATCTGTATGTGTATCTTCTCGCGTTACGACGCCAAGGCAAACGATATTTCAGAATTCCATGGGATCGTTTGACATGCGAACGAGTCGCCAGAAACTCCTCTCCTCCTATCTGCTTCCTGTCTTTCGATTTATCCCGTGCAGAAAAGTTTCCACGCCGAATTTCACGCCTCCAACTTTGGTAGATACAGAGATACGATTATCTTTTTATTAAAAAAAAAAAAAATTGGTTCTCCTTTCTCGCTCCCTTGAGGGATGAATTTCAAAAAACGCCGAGACACGTGTTTCCTTATTTTTAACGATGAGTTTCTATGCTGAATTTCACGCCTCCAACTTTGGTAGATACACAGATACGATTATTTTTTTATTAAAAAAAAAAATGGTTCTCCTTTCTCGCTCCCTTAAGGGATGAATTTCAAAAAACACCGAGACACGTGTTTCTTTATTTTTAACGATGAGTTTCTATGCTGAATTTCACGCCTCCAATTTTGGTAGATGCAGAGATACGTCTATTTTTTGATAAAAAAATTACGTTCTCCTTTCTCGCTCCCTTAACGGATGAATTTCAAAAAACGCCGAGACACGTGTTTCCCAACCTCAAAAATGGAACATGTGTTGCCCGAGTGAGAAACTGACGGCCACTCCAAATCCTCAACGATAAATAAATTAAATTGGTTGGCAGGATAAGAAAAGGGCGGTGTTGCGCGAGTATCTTCCATCGAACATGCGTTGCATCGATCATGGTATTTCGGTATAATAATACGGCGGTTGTTGCGCCTGGTCAGCTTCGTAGCTCGTTAGCTTGGTCGTGCGTTATTGGCAACGGAAGACGGATTTGCTGGGAAATTCGACGAAAACAGGACTCGCCGCGTCAACAACCATCGAAACGTGACCTGTGCCGGTAATTAGAAGCTTTGCATCCTCTCTTCCATCCTACTCTTCGGTTCAGAATGTTGCTCAGATTGTCCCGGTTGAACATCAGCCTGGCGTATTTAATCGTGAAACTTCGATCGTTGAATTAGGTTGGATTAGCTCGTGAAAGTGTACGTATAATATTGGCGCGTATAATATTATAACGCAAGGGCCAACTTCAGAAATACGCAGCAGGCAGGCAAACGACGAAGGAAGTTCGTACGAACGCGTGTGTCCCCTTACCTGCACTTGTTTCAAGGTCGTAAACATTTTTGTGTTTCGATAATCCGCAGCCGCTTAGTTTCGTAGAAGCCGCTGAAAATGCCTGTATTATTAGCGTCATCGACATAATTTTATATTACTAATATGAATAATAAATTACTACTATAACGTGATACATTAAATTGTATAGTTAGACGTCGAAGCTGGAATTTTCGAAAGATCGCGAGATTCTTCGACGCGGTGACTGCGAGGCTCGCGCAGATACCGAGACCATCGTCGTATCCGTCTCACGTTCCATGGTTGATTTTTCGATTTCTTCATTTTTATAGAATTCATTCGAAGTTCTTACGTTTCTTACGTTTGGCGCAATTTTGTTCTTACGCTTGGATTATACTTGGTTCTTACAAGACACACCAGAGTATTGCAATAGTCGTAGACGATTTTCGAGAACGTGTTACACGTCAGAGGAATATTAGTCAGACGGAATATTTGGAAATTTCATTTGATACTGCTGCGAGACTGGACTAGTGGCTTTCGTTTTTCACTCGCGTAACGCGAGGTTCGCAAAGTAAAATTAAGGGCTTTTCCATTCTTCCTTCTGAATCTGGAGAATCTGGAACTGCGTCGATTAATACGTTACAGAAATATGATTCCCTTTAAAAAGACAAAGCTGACCTGCGCGTGACTTTTACGCGCCCACCTACGGAAAAGCTAATAATATCGAAACATGCTCCCCCCGAAGCCATTCAACTTTTATCTGAAACATTACCCGATATAATCGATGACGTCGAAAATATTTCCACTTAAACCGTTAGGTGACTCACCCTATATGCGTATACATGCGTACGTATCGCTTTCATTGTTTTTTCCACGACTAGGTTAGGTATCAATTCGAATGACAAAAGACGCGTGAAACAGGTTCTGACTTTTCGCAGGTCGGTACTTCGGAACGTAGGACATAAAGTGCCATTTAATGTCACTTATGCTTATCCTGTGTCTTTAATCAGTGCTAGAAATCGGCGTTTCGCTCGGTTACCGACCGAGTAGACTATTAGTTGGATCTAACCTAACCTCAACCTAACCTCAATCCGTTAGAGGCGATAGTAGAAAAATTACTAGACCTATAGGCGCTTGTGCCGTTAGCAAAAAGCAGTATTTCACTTGCTTTTTCGAAACTTTACAATTTCGATCCACCAAAATGAATCCGAACGACGCAAGTGAGGAATTTTTGGCTCGTTGGTCGGACATTTTTCTAGTTGCATGTTGGACGATGACGACAGCGATAAGGGTGACATTGAAAGGATCATCTACCCAAATTACTCGCCTAATTGGACGATTTCATACGATTTTATATAATTAAATAAGAAAGTAATGAGGAATGTTGAAACACGTCGAGGTATTAATTATTTTCGTGAGTCATATTTTCCAGGGCAGTGGAAACAGTTGGTCAGTGAAGCCAGGGTGAACGCACCCTCGAAATTCCCTAGTATGAAAGTTGGTCGGGTCCCATACGACCCGAGTCTATTATTAACGTGAAAGTTTCATAGTGTGTCGTGATGCCGGGGCGTGTTTTCGCGCGTATCTCGATCTAACGCGCATCGATTGCGGCGTTTCGGTTAATAATCGCGTCGTTACCGCGACTAGCTCTTGTTCCTCGGTTCCTCGAACCGGCTGCCTCCTTCAAATTCCCGTGTTGCCGGTGTCACGCGACTTTTCCCGAAAATTGCACCGTAATTTGCGACACACTTCGACAACTTGCAAGTGGGTGTTCTTGCCAACGCTCTTGCCAACTGTTGCCAAATAAAACGACGATTCGCCACACGAACACCGCGGCTTTTCAGCCGAGCGTTTAATTCGTCGATAAAACTGAGACTCGCTATTTTACTGTTTTTTTCAGACTTTGCGTCGTCCAGTCTCGACCCAGGCAACAAATGAATACTTTTAGAATTTCACCGAACGGAAATTAATTCCCCTAAATCCTTGAGTCAATCTTCGAAGTATTTCGAAGAGGTTTTCCGTGAAATGTTTGAAAATGGATGGAAGTGTTTTTGTGCGACCGTATTGCAGTGTACACCGGTCGAAGGAAAAAAAAGTAGACGACTAAAGAATGATAGAACTGGAGGATGCATTCTGTGCTTTCAGTGTAATAAAAGCTAAATAAATTGGCTAGAAGAGGGTGGGGATTGAGTAAGCAAGGGGGCTTGATGGATGAAGATACCAAGCTCGAAAGAAATCCAATAACAACGAACTGTTTCCATGAGATTTCCTAGTAGAGTCCGTGTCAGCTTTATGCTTTCGCGTCATCGATCTGTTTTTCTTATCTCTTATCAGTGGCCGCATATGTTGCCAGCGTGATCGTGTGTAATAGAGCGGCAAATCGACGAGAACATTCTCCGATAGTTTTATTATTTCGCTATTACTAGTCGTTCGATAATTTTCATGGGCAAATAATTTTCAGCTAACAGGTAGAATATTTCAGCGTACGGAGTAACGCGTGAAACGACAGATTTTGCAGCTATCGAATTTTTGAAATAATGTTGATATATTGGAAAATTTGGAGACGTCAACAAGTTCAACAATATCGGGGAAAAATTGGACATTTAGAAATTTTGAAATGTAATTTATAACGAGGAGTAATTATTAATTGGATGAAATGTAATTATTAATTAAGCGAAATGTTGTTTGGAAAAATTGTAAGAAAATATTGGCACGTGCTGAAAGATCTATATTTATCGAATGATACAGGTGGCATTCTGTTTCACGAATTTTCTCCATTTTTCGCGCAACTCGAACGTTCCAACTCTGTCGGGTTTTTTGGCGAGAAAATTTGCAATATGATCTTCGAAGGCGACCAAATTCCTTAAAAATCGGAACAAACTTTCCGGGTAACGCAATATTCCCTTCTTTGAAATTATATCCGAGTTGTTTGGGCAGGAAAGCGCGTCTCAAGTTTCTTGAATAAATTAATTAACTGGTAGGTTGTCTTAATCTGGAAGCTCTTATTGTCTGGCGAGATAAACAGCGTAGTTAATTTGCAGCGTCGGGAAAATAATAAGCTGGATCGTGAAACCGGGAAACAAGAGCGAAGAGGATCAAAAGAAGATCCTGGTAGATCGAAAAGGCTATCTATCTTGTAGAAACTGCTGTTCACCACGACAGCAGTTCATCTCGCGTTATCCGAAATGAAAACAGGAAGCCTGAAAAATTGTTTAAAAGGAAGTGGTTCCCTCTTGATCTCCTATTCAATTTCAGTTTCATACGAATAGTGGGAATTTGATAAATTCCGTAGACCCAATGCGCGAAGTAAGTTTCACAAAAGATCCGACGTGAATCGAAGCTGAAGCACACGCGTAAGTTAAAATTGAGAAGGGTCGATGGAAAAATACCTAGTCAGGAGAAAAATGGAGGTTCAAAAATCCCCGAAGAAGAGGGAAGCTAGTAAATTTAATAGATGCAATCCCTAAAGTGAATTTCACAAAAGATCTGACGTGCATCCAAGCTGAAACACATACGTAAGTTAGAGTTAAAAAGGGTCTATGAAAAGTACTGAGTCACGAGGAAAATGCCAAACTTCCCCACGAGCTAAAAGCAAATTTCCAAGGAAGAGAAAGGTAGACAAACCTAACCTCTAAATCAGATTTGGATTACCTTCGAAAGTGACTGCTTTGCACAAAAAGAAAAGAAGAGTTTTGGGATGTCTAGGTTCAAAGAATAGGAGTTTGGTAAATTTAGCAGACATGTTCCCTAAATTAATTTCTCCAAGAGTCTCGGTGTGCATCGAATCTGAGGCAGACACGTAAGTTAGACTTAACAAAGTAGCGAGTCGTAAGAAAAATGCCAAATTTCCCCACGAGCTAAAGGCAAATTTCCAAGGAAGAGAAAGATAGACAAACCTAACCTCTAAATCAGATTTCGGTTACCTTCGAAAGTGACTGCTTTGCACAAAAAGAAAAGAAGAGTTTTGGGATGTCTAGGTTCAAAGAATAGGAGTTTGGTAAATTTAGCAGACATGTTCCCTAAATTAATTTCTCCAAGAGTCTCGGTGTGCATCGAATCTGAGGCAGACACGTAAGTTAGACTTAACAAAGTAGCGAGTCGTAAGAAAAATGCCAAATTTCCCCACGAGCTAAAGGCAAATTTCCAAGGAAGAGAAAGATAGACAAACCTAACCTCTAAATCAGATTTCGGTTACCTTCGAAAGTGACTGCTTTGCACAAAAAGAAAAGAAGAGTTTTGGGACGTCTAGGTTCAAAGAGGAAGGATTAGGTAAATTTAATTCGCATATTCCTCAAACTAAGTTCTGCGAGAAATTCGGTGCACACTGGAACCGGGACAGCACGTGTAAATGCACCACTGTCCAGAACCTGAAGTTCAGCTTTATTAGGGTGAGGCAGCGTCTTCTGTGAGTCGTGTTCAGCGTCCTTTGAACGAGCGACTGTTCAATTCCAACGACTTCCAGTGGTTGCTGGTACTCGTCAAAGCGGTGCCAGACGTGTTAACACGGAACACGACCAAGCTACTGACAAAAGGAATTTATCCTTAGAGGATAAAGTGAGAATTTGTAGATGTGTTTTTAGATATGGTCCAACAGCATGTGCTGTGTATTTGAAAGAAGCCCGATAATACCACAACGACGATCCGCTTTTAGCATCCTCCAGATGTTTTACAGTTGACGTTGCATTTTTCTATAAAACTGTACACAGCTGTGTACATAAACTATCTACAAGTTCTGCGGCTTTTTCAGCTTAATGCTCCATCTATGACTGTCAGGAAGTTTCCATTAGTCCACGCATCTCTAAAACTTACTAAGCTGCATCCAGCTTATTTGTAAATACGCCGGATTCACTCGTCCATCTATTTCGCTTCTTTACCGTATCTTCGTTTAAACCGCTCTTTTTTTTTTTTTTATTAGTTGTTTACATTCACAATTTGTCCGATTTGGACATTTGGTAGAATTTTTTGGCTGTTTGATTTTGTAATTTGTTATTTAGTACTAAAGTGCCTTGCTCAGTCGCGTCAGTTGCGTTGCTTTGTAAGCTGCCACAGTTTTATACCAATTTGAAAAACTACCCGTTCGCGATGAACGAAAAGAATGGTATTGGAGAATCTAAACCGAAACAGAGCCAGAGCCAGGAAGAATCCGCGTCTGAGCAGCCGGTGGGACGTGCGTATGCTGTTGAATCGCTGGCGGTCGGTAAAGTGTCAAGTTTAGATTCGAATTCTTTTGTCGGTTGTACACGGAAAGTGGAAGGAACGTAACAGATACGGAATTTCGCATATTCTGATGGAATTTACGGGGTTGAGAATGGCCAGATCAATGTTTCCCTAGGTTTTACCAATAAAGTTTGCCCTCCGCAAACTTCCCTCGCATCGATATTTTCGATACAGTATGCTTGCGGATTTCAGCAACGAGAGCGAAAGCTAATTGACCGAGAGCAGCGGGCAATTTCGAAAATTGCCCGAGGCTTGCCATTCGAATACACTAAATTCTAACCGCACGGAAAATCATTCTTCACCTTCGATCAATTTTTCATCCATTTTATTAAACAGTGCAGGTTTTAGCGAAAGACCATTAACATCTACGTCCTCCTATCCCATTTACTTAAGTAGATGAAAGTACTGAGAATGAAACGAGTACTTAATTAGACGTATGTTCTCAACTTTTAATATCTTCAATTTTATAATATAATATTCTGGAATTCTAAGATATCTGACTGCCACGGTATTTGCAAATTTTATTGCTTTCGGTTTTAGTAATATTTCTTGATTTTGGTATTTAATTTTTTCAATGTTTCTAGAATTTTTATAACTTTATATTGTGTCAATTTAGGGAATTTTATAATATCCCCAGCTTTTAACATATCTGGTTGCCACAGCAATTGCAAATTTGATTGCTTCCAGTTTTAGAAATATTTCTTGATATTGGTATTTAATTTTTTCAATGTTTCTAGAATTTTTATAACTTTATATTATTCAATTTAGGGAATTTTATAATATTCCCTCCTTTTAATATATCTGGTTGCCACAGTATTTGCAAATTTTATTGCTTTCAAGTTTAGAAATATTTATTGATATTGGTATTTAATTTTTTCAATGTTTCTAGAATTTTTATAACTTTATATTATTCAATTTAGGGAATTTTATAATATCCCCAGCTTTTAACATATCTGGCTGCCACAGCAATTGCAAATTTGATTGCTCTCAGTTTTAGAAATATTTCTTGATATTGGTATTGAATTTTTTCAATGTTTCTAGAATTTTTATAACTTTATATTATCCAATTTGGAAAGTCTACAGCTTCCAGTTGTACAAATATTTCTTGACTTTGGTATTCAATTTTGTCAATGTTTCCAGAATTTTTGTAACTTTATATTATCAAATTTGGTAATTTTGTAATATTTCCTCCTTTTAACATATCTGGTTGCTACAGTATTTGCAAATTTTATTGCTTTCAAGTTTAGAAATATTTATTGATATTGGTATTTAATTTTTTCAATGTTTCTAGAATTTTTATAACTTTATATTATTCAATTTAGGGAATTTTATAATATCCCCAGCTTTTAACATATCTGGCTGATACAGCAATTACGAATTTGATTGCTTCCAGCTTTAGAATTCTTCAGAAATATATCTCGATGTTTCTAAAATCACATTGACCTTGATTTTTATTAATATACCCATTTTTATTAATATTTCTAGATATCAGTATGCGATTTCGTTCGATGCTAACAAAATTGCAACGTCTTCGATTTTATCGATATTCAACGTTTCAATATCTCCAGCCACTGCGATATTTCCACAAATTTTCTTCTTTCCAATTTCATCAATATCCCGGAAAATTCCAACCTTTCTATCTGCTTCGATACTTCCAACTTTCCCCGAATATTTCAAAAATTTCTCAACATCTCCGAGGACTCGCTTCTAATTAACAGCACCGAAAATAAAAGGAATTGCACAGATGTGAAAATACGAAATACCAAAAATTCTATATATTTACCTTTTGCCCATTTCTTCTATCGTTTTATTCAATCGCGATAAAACCTGTGAAAAAGGGACAAAAAGGGGGTGAAATTCACATCAGAGACAGAGCTTAAGGCGACGAAAGCGCAATAGCTCGAACGTTCAAAGATTTGCCAAGGCTTTTTCGTAAAACGAGAGTCTCGACAATTTGGCAAATTGCAGCGAACGTGTGAAAGGAAAGGGCGAGGAAAAGGCGATTTCCAACCACGTCAGCGATACAATAATTCTGTTTCCAGATGAAAACTACGTGGCAACTCCAATCGCCGGAACAACTACCTTCACCTAACGACAAATATTTCGTCGCGATCGAACCTCTTTCTGTATTTTCACTCACTTGCTCCTTTTTCTTCTTTGTTTGATAGAAACTCGTGGCTAGAACCGAGAAGCCTATGACCACGATTTATCATAGTTCGGCGTAATTTATCATCCAAAGAAGAAGGTCAAAGAGCGGGAAAATTGTACAGTGTGGAAAGAAACTTGTGGAAAGTTCCACTTGAAGTGGCCGTAAGTTCGAAACGAATGCAGGAAATGCAAAAGCAAGCCAATGTGATAAATAAATAAATGTATAGAAACGTCGTTCTCACGTTTCTTTCATTCGCGTTCGAAATCGAAGTAAAATTGCAACGTGTTTGGAATATCGGTTTGTTTGAGCGAAGTTAAAAGTTACGACAGAAGGGGAACGAACAAAGCTGATAAGCTTTTATATTTCAAACTGTGGATAATAATGAAAAGCAAAAAAAAAAAAAAAAAAATATGTGAAACTCTGGTCTAATTAATAAAAATAACACGAAGCAGGGATTTTGTTACGGTGCAGGTAGCTTGGAATTGCGGTGTTGCAATTTTCCTTCGTTATATAAAATTACCAAGCGAGTAGATAATAACATTATTTTCTCTTGTGATTTAATCAGACAGAAAAATCACAGCGCCGGAACCATCCATTCTGTGTCTTAAAATTTACTCTCAGTAGACTTTGCCTCGTATTATCGACGTTGCGTTAAAATCTAAACGTTCCATGTTACAACGATTGAACGCGAGTTTGACAAATCAAGAGAAGCGTATCTCGAGTAGAAAGAGTGGCAGGTATGCTAATATTAGGTCTAGTAAACGAGTGCTTGGATTTTTCGATAACGTGAAATTGAATCAAATTAAACGAAATGAAATTTCACTAAATTTCTTCCTCGAAATAATTCCCTCGCTGTCTTCCTTCCTCCTTTATTTAATAAGAGATTATTAACTAGCAAAGGGTCGATACTTGGCCAAAAATTTCTGCCAACTTTACGCCTGTCGTGATCGTAACGTTCCCTACACTGAATCCATTTACTATGTTCGCTTCAAGATCTGCCCATAAACCCGAGCCATTTTTCCATAAAGAAAACACATCTAAACGTTCGTTTCGCCTTCGAAAGCTTCTCAACTTTTTCATATATATATATATATATATATATATATATATGTGTGTGTGTGTGTGTGTGTAAATTCTATAGAATTCAAACTACCCGCCAACCGATGTTTTTACTTTTGCTCTGTTTTACCGGCAGTCGTTGTGCCGAATAGATTAGATCACGAGAGAAGATCGGTAATTTAGGATTCTCGATTTTCCAGCTAAAATTTGTATTAGATTTCTTATTAACTCTTGCTGTATTTAATTTCACTATTCCCAAAATAAGCTCGATTTTACAGAATCGATTGTCGATATATATATATAAATATGTAATAACGTAAATCCTTGGGGTAAATCGGACGATCGCTTCTATAAAATCGAGCTTATTTTGGGAATAATGAAATTAAATACGGTAAGAGTTAATAAGAAATCTACTACAAATTTTATATATATATAAATTAAATAAATAAAGTAAATTATATATATAACGAGAGAATCCTCGATCACTTAGTTGCCAACCAAAGTCGAGAATCGCGTAGAACCGCGAATACTATGTTCGTGGAAATTCGTAGCTTTTCTCCTGTAATCAAAGAAATGGAATCTCGCGAGAAACTTATTTCAATCGTTAAGCGTTAAAACCTATAGTTTTAGTGTTCGAGCGTTTCGTACGTTTGCAAATATCACGTCGATTGTTACGATTTCGAATTTCCTATAAAACCTTCGAACTCTCCGCGTAAAAATCCGCGGTCTAACGAGTCCGAGTCCGTCGATCCGCTTCCACTCTAATTCATTCGACAGCGAAGAATATTGCGAGAGAATCGGAAAATCTAACGCGACGATTTATTATATTTCGTTATATCTGACGAACGGCGAGAATGAACATTTGCCGGCAAGTGTTCGATGGAATTCAAAAGTCTGCTTAACGTATGCAATTTACATGCTGAACATTACACCGAGGAGGAAATATTATACGAAGAAGGTCGGAGGAAAATCCTCGCGCACCTGGGTCATCGTTCTTTTACGAAAGCTTTTAATCTTCGTTGTAATGGGTTGAAAGTTGGTTGTAAAAACTACCTAAGTAGCCTAAGGGAGAAATGGGAGAAATTAAACTTTGCGCTGCTTCGACTTGTTGCGATATTTTTCCCATTAAATGTGGGATATAAAAGTGGAATGTTATTTTCCTAATATCACGACGGATATCGTTATATTACGTGAACGTTCGTTTGGCGATCTTTCTAAGAGACAAAAATACGCAACGATAGGGCCATGAGCCAAAAACTGGTCGTGAGAGTTCCTTCGCGCCACCCGATCGCCACATGGCGTCTCAATTTGCCGCGATTCTTTTTGCCCGATAGAAGCGTTAGCCAGGCGCTGCTGTAAAACAGCAGCGAAATAAAATCGCAGCACGGGATTTACAAGGCTACAGAATGTCACTCACGTGTTCCATCATGGCAGGATATTGCGAAGGGTAGAGGACGAACGCTCCGATCAGATGCGCCAGCGAGAAAATGAAACCAGCGATGCACGCGTGTCGCAGCCTTATGGGCAGAAGTGCGTACGCCATGTAAATGAAGAAGCACACAGCCCACACTGCAGCCAAAGGGCCTCCGCTCCGATGTTCCTTTGATCCGAGCGCCAGATGTACATTCAAAACCACTTGCAACGCGAGTAGAGTCACCAGGACTATTCCACTCACGCCGGCTAACCAGATTTCGTTCATCCCAGGCCTGGATATCGCCGCTACCAAGGCTGCAATTTAAGGAAACTCGACAAGTCGCTGGAACTCCAGAGGGCAGTTAGTCTGTGCCCTCTGTATGCAACGTTTAATCGCTTGAGTACGATTTAATTAACCGTTCCAGTCGCAAGCCACGCGGTCGCGTTGTTTAGATCTTCTGTGAAAAATTGCCGGTACATTTGAACGCTACGGACGACTCACGGTATTTTGTATTTCATTCTTATCTTCTTAACGCTTTACCGACCGATAGCCGATTAATCGGTTTTTGTTGCCGACGCTTATCCACCGATAGCCGATTAATCGGTTTTTTAGTCCGAAAAACGTACCACGAGCGTAGTTCGACGTTGTATTGGGTTGGCAACTAAGTGATTTTGTCACTAACGCCTAATGACAAAATCCGCAATCACTTAGTTGCCACAGCGATTAAACTGGTCCGATAGATACAGAGCGATTGAGACGATTGCGAGGATTTTGTCAGGACACGTAGCAGGGTATTTTCCTCGTAACTGGTCGCCGCTATGTTCCTCGTGATCGATGGGGTCGTCGTCTACCACGCAGAGATCTCTGCAAGAGCTGTTCCGTTTGATATACCGAGTACGACGACGCGACGAGTATACTCGTCAGAAACAGCTCACTGCTAAGAGGTTTTCCCGCATGAGGTGCAAGTACGTGTCGCGGATAAGTCGAAGTCCGACGAAGTTAGCGGTGGCCGTTTCGCTGGCGTTGGAACTTTGTGAGCGGGAACAGCCGCTTTCAGAGACGAAGGGTTGCGAAAGTGGATGGAAAAAAACTTCCTCGTGGAGAACCGCTTTGAAAATCTGACGCGCCGCTCGACCTTTGATGTCAGCGACGTTGCACACGCGCTTCGTACGACTATTACGACGCACGTACGCGCTGTCGTAAGAGGACGCAATGGCGTTCTGATATTTTTTTACTCTTTTCCTCACCCACCTTCTCTCGCAACCCTCTTTGGTTTTGTTGTCTCTTTGCTGAAACTATGCGCGCATTACGCGCGGGCAAAACGTTTGCCGAGGAAATTTTAATTAACGTTCAGGCGGCGCAAGTGGGTCAACAGAATCTGAAACGAAAGCGAACGAAAACGCGGAAAACGATCTCGTTGATCCGTCGGATAAAATTCAGGCTCGATCGTTCGTCTCGAGGAAAATTGCTGTCCTGCGGCGACGGTTGCAGAGATTTCACGCTTTCGTTCGCACCAGCGGAATCTATTTTCGTACGGTCCATGTGAAATGCGAATCATATTTGGACAACGACACTTTTGGCAGTAAGATTTGACCAAATTGAATTTCCAGATTTTATTTGCGCGATACTCGCGGAGATTTTGCACGGTGTGTTTGGATTTTGTTTCCGGAGAGGTCCTCGCACGGCTGGCGAATCTCTCGCGCTAAAGATTCGTCTCTTAATTTTCTGATACTTACCAGCATAAATTGCGACGCAGACGACCAGCGTCACTGCTAGCGACAGGTTTTCTGGCCTCTCTAAAGTGGCAAGGAATTGTTGGCTGTCTTCCACGACGAGTCTCAGCATCAGAAGCATACCCAGGGCAAACGCCAGCCCCGCTAGTAAGCCGAGAACGTGTGTCATGTTGCTTTGGTTCATCCTGAGAAAGTAGCGTTGATACAGCATTTCAACCTAAAGAGTAAAAAGAAACAGGAACGAGTAATCTTCTTTCAACGTTTCTCAAACATTTACCTGACACATTTACTTCCTGAAAAGTTTAGGAACTAGAAGCAACCTTTTCTATCGTAAATTTGTCAAAGATTGTTTATAATCTTCTATAGCTAATGTTACATATTGTATCGTAGTATCGTGGACAAATGGCCTAAAGAATATCGCGTGAACCATAAACAAGTGATGGAGTCATGAGTTGTGAGTAGTGAGTGGAGAGTCGAGTTGTCAGGAGTCAAGTCGTGAGTTGAGAGTCGAGTTTCGTAGTCGTAAGTTGAGTAGTCGTGAGTTGAGAGTCGAGTTGAGTAGTCATGGATTGAGTAATCTTGACTTGAGTAGTCTTGAGTTGAGTAGTCTTGAGTTGAAAGAGTCGTGAGTTGAAAGTCGAGTTGCATGTGTCACTCGTTTTCAGTAATTTTCGCATATTCCGAGCTGTCCTTGTACCGCGTACGGAAAATCGGCACGGGCTTTCCGGACAACGTCTACTCCGCAAGCGTTGCGATACTTCGCCGCGTTTGCGACAAACGTTGCTTCGAGTGAATCTCCTAAAACAACGTTGACAGTCAAATGTGCAACTAATTCAGCTGTTCGTTGGCAAAAATATTTCTCGCGAAGATGCGCGTCCCTCGATGGTCAGGAAAATGTTGCCAGTTGAACGATCGTTCGCGAGAGTTCGAAAGCTTGCGAAGCATCGGAGCGCGAGACGATCGATTTATTCGATCGAGATGGAATCGAATTCTGGCTGGAGTTGGACAAAAAAGAAAAAGGCCGGACAGGATTAAAGAATTACTTGGAACCGTTGGCTGAATCGGAGATGCGTGAAATCAAAGGAAGCACTGAAGTATCGAGAGTGGGAGAAGCTGGGTGGCGGGCCATTGAAAGGCGAAATAAACCAGTGGAACGCCGCGCCATTGTCGTTTCTCCTTTTCCATTTTCTTTGTTTCATTCGCTTGCCTCGCCGTTAATCCCGCGGTATTGCTTTTCATATTTTATTTCTTCTTTCATTCGTCCGGTTTTTAGCGTTTCCCCGAATCAGTTCCATAGGTTCGGACAAATTTACTTGGAAAGCGATTTCAAGCGAACGCCGTGGCCTTTGTTCTCGGAAGAAACACTGTTTAATCGCGAAATCGCTTCGATTGTTCGAAAGGACACGCTACAAAATTCATCAAGATATTTCAAAGTATTCTTCCAATTGTTTCAGAGAAAAAATAGACCTAGTAGCTTCTATTTGTCTCCGGCAAAATTTTCCTGCTTTTTGAATTATCCGTCAGCGAGCTTCCGACGAGAATGGAAAATCGCCACGATGGACAGTCCGATTCGTTCGTTCTAGACAACCAATCCGTTCAATTCGCAGCAATTTTTTAATCTTTTCCTGGTTCGTTCTTTTCAACGTTTTATTGGGTTGGCAATTAAGCGATTGCGGATTTTGTCATTACTATCTAACGATAAAATCCGCAATCACTCAGTTGCCAACCCAATATATAAAAAGAATGGAATATCGTTGCTACTGAGACTTTCACGCGATACAGTGGTACTGAACGTTTGTATCTGTCGCGTAAGGTGATATGGTTTACGCGAGGAATCAAAGGAGGAAGAGAAGCTGCTGCGCAGAGCTTGCCGGCTAACGCCTAAGTTTCCTAAGTCGAAGAAGATACCTGGAGATAGCTGCGGGGCTGTTGGTGTTCGATTAACGAAAAACACAGACTTCTTCGTTGATTTAATCGTCCATCGAAGTGAAACTCTTCTCGAGGCCCAAGGCTGCGCTAATTTCTACCAGAATACGTGACCAAATTTAATTAAACTAAGATTTACCAAACGAACGATCGTTCTAGACTACGCGAGTAGTCGTGGGAACTTGTATAACTCGGGCAAACGTAGTACCACGTTAACGTAATTGTGCAAAAGGAATTCAGTTATTTTATTAATTGCCCGGTATATTAAAATTCTGCTTGATTTGCCGTATATCGTACCCTAAGAACATATTGGGTTGACAACTAAGCGATTGCGGATTTTGTCATTACCATCTAATTATCTAATTACCATTCGATGGTAATGACAAAATCCGCAATCGCTTAGTTGCCAATCCAATAGCTTCGTATTAATAATGTTCGACTGCGAAAACCTTCGATCTTATTCTGGCAATCGAAACAGCGTCTAACTCTGTTCCAAGTGATACGACATGGGCCAAATGTAGATCAGCTTTCAATCTCTAAATTTGTTTTCGGACAAATTTATGCCGCATCGTAGGGATCCTTCCATTTATGCGGAACCTGATATTATAATAAATTAGATATACAGTAGAACAGTGTCCAGTTGTCTTTGTTGCTTGGTTTTCTCGAAAGCTGGCGTGGAAATTGCACGTCGGTGTTATCCGTCGGAGTTCTATCGCACGACAGAACGAAGATTTACTATGGAACAGGAAGCTGGCTCTAGTCAAACGTAAGCTGTACGCGTCAAGGATCGAGAGCTCTCGAGCCTCGAGGATCAGCTGCGATCTCAAGCTCGGATTAAGCGGGCGTAACCGAAGGAAACGGATTGCTAGGGACGTGTGTTACGGTTTCGGGTCAGTTTGACCCGAGTAGCGTTCACGCGACGCTGCATGTCCGAGAAACTTTGAAAATGTTCGAGCATCGGCGTGACGCTACGTTCTCCACACTTTTCACAAACAGGAAATATCAACGCGTTTGTAACATTGAGAACATTCGATAGCATCGACGAGATGCTAGTGACACGACGTGCTACTGCAGCAGTAGCATCGCATAGTACTCGATCTAACGCAACTTCTTTAGATGTGCAATCGTTCTTTCACGATCCACGTCAGAGGTCGATTAAATTCAATGCACATCGAGTAAATAACGTTTTATTGATAAATTATTAACGTGTAACGAAAACGATGTTTCGTTCGTTGATGTAAGCGAAAGCTATTGAGTTGGCAACTAAGCGATTGCGGATTTTGTCATTAGGTGGCACTTAGTTGCCGACCCAATGTTTGAAATGTAACTTAGACGCGGCAGAAATCGAGTTTCGAAGGAGAAGGCTAGGTAGCTGCGTGACGCGGATCAAATTTCACTGAGACGTAACCTAAATCGCGATAAATATCAGCTTGCATGGTAACTAGTTATCGTTTTGATCGACCGCTGGAATACAAAGAAGAGAAGAATACAAGGAAAAGGTGTGCACCATAATCGGATTCGTGGTGCTGTGACGAAGCAGAAGCTAAAGCGGCGTTACAGAATGTAACACGAGGTTCACAGTCATCGGACAATATTTGCAGAGAGGAATTACGCGGATGTTTCATAATGCAGCGATTTCAACCGGATTATCTGATCCGGTGCTGGCGGTGAACACCGGCGGGCAAACAGCGATTTTTAGCCACGAGCTACAAACGCGAGCAGCAACATGAAAGAGCAGGACCATCCATGAGAATAAACAATTTTGTAATTCGCGGAACCGGTGATCATCGGTGCTTATAATCTGCAACGACGTGCTACGCGTATTTTCCATTATCCTGGTCCGCTGGAACTAATTCCCCCCTCGATCCACAAATGGAAAAATTGAAACGTCACCAGTTGATAATCGATCGATTCGACGTCCGCCATCTGTTTCGCTTGCGAGCTAATTTTTTTGCCAATTGTGTGACGCTTAGAAACCGATCGCGCAACGTTTCATCGTCGAATGTTGGTCGAAAAGCAACAGGGAAATATTGGGTTGGCAACTAAGTGATTGCGGATTTTGTCAATACCATCCAACGACAAAACCCGCAATCACTTAGTTGCCAACCCACCCAATACGTTGCGGTGTTGCGCTGAAAATTTAAAGAATTCCTATCGTACAGTGTTGTATCCGATTCTTAACCCTTTGCACTCTGAATTTTATTTCAATTTCGTTGCCAGCAGCACCTAACGTTTTTGAGTGTTTTATTTGAAATTTACTTCGACTAAAGAATAAGACAATTTAAATAAACAAAGGAGGGAAGAAATTCACTTAAATAGCAGTTTTATTCGCTCTATTGAATTTTGTAGTCTTTAAGTGTATGATATATCTGGAAACAATTTCCAGCAGCAGAGTTCCTGCGTTTCTTTCGCACGTTTCGCAAAAAAAGGTGACTGAAAGAATGTCGAGCGAGACTCGACAAAGGAGCTGCCGAGATAAAAACCTATGTCGAGTCACACTCGACATGGGAGTGCAAAGGGTTAAGTCCCAACCACTGACGATTCTATTATCGGGTGTTCTTTTAAATAAAAGAAAATAGAAAAGAGAAAAAAAGATAGAAAATGTTAGAAAATAGGAGGAGGAGAAAATGAACGAATGGATGTGCAACAAAACAAATTCATTGCTGTTTCAGATGTACAAGAGAATAGAGCGCTGTTCGTTGATGCTTCGAGTTATTATGTTATATATAAAATAGTTGTTCTGTTCTATATAAATGTTGTATTTAATAAAACGTCATATAGCGTTACTTTAAGAAAAACAAAAAGTAAAATTCGATGAAACACCGTTGATACAGCAAAAAATAACGAAACGATAGGAATACGAACGACTGTTCTGAAAATTAACACTTTACCGACCGATAGCCGGTTGATCGGTATTTCTCGCCGACGCTTACCGACTGATAGCCGATTAATCGGTATTTCTCGCTAACGCTTACCGACCGATAGCTGATTAATCGGCTTTTGTCATCGACAATCTTTCTCATTATCCGAGCAGTAATTTGCTATTTAGTACTAAGGTACCTTGCTCAGTCGCGTCAATCGCGTTGCTTCGTAAGCTGCCACGGTTTTATAGCAATTTGAAAAACTGTCCGTTCGCGATGGACGAAAAGAATGGTATTGGAGAGTATAAACCGAAACAGAGCCGGCGCCAAGGAGAATCCGCGCCTGAGATGCCGGTCGGACGTGCGTGTGCTGTTGAATCGCTAGCGGTCGGTAAAGTAAAATTAAGAAATACCATGCTATCAGAATATAGCACTGACTGTAGTCGTTATGAAGCGTAGCATAAGGGAAATAACATAGTGTCGCGTGTCTATATTCAAACTCTGGTCGACGATAGTTTCATCGACGAATTTTCTCCGGAAATAACGAGATACGATTTAGAAGGTGATAATTGTCAATTAATTCGATTTCCAGTGGCTATCGAGAATTAGAAATTGGAAATTAAAAACGAAAAAATGAAAAATCAAAGATTCGCAACAATTGCACGCGAACTATTTCTCACTGACACTGACTTAAAAATCCGAATGATCATCGTGCAATGGCAATTTTATGGATTTTAATTATTTTTTATTTCGATGGAAAAATGCTTCAAAGCGTAAAACCCTTCGACGTAATATCACGTCTGTGTATTTTAACTATCGATAATTTCATCGTTGCAGCTTCGTCGATAGGAGGAAAGAAGCAAACGCTATTGAAATCGTCAATGATCGTCGTGAATTGAATTCGCGGCTGTGAAACCACGTCGTCAAACTTTTCGCCATTTTCACGACTATTCTACTCGAGTTGCGAATTTATGGCAACTCGATCGTTCGCCACAGATTCGATTCGAGAAATGGCAGGAAGGAAGAGGAACGAGCACCGGAGTTGCGCAACTGTCTGCGAACAGCCCCGTACAGTTTCAGATTCTCTGGCAGCGCAAACTTGTTGCGCGATTTCATGTTTTCCTATTTAGGCGACTGCAGCATTACTATAGTGGTTGAAATTTAGTCAGAAAACAACCACACCTTGTCACGATCGTCTCTATATCGCGAGCAACGTTTTACTTCTGTTTCCTGTATTTTCTCCGACAATTTTCTCAGTCCCAGCAATTTTCTAATTGTTTTTACTTTTTTAGCTGTTTCGTTGGTTGTTTTATTTGAACGTTCGAAATTCGTTCGATCTAGTGGTTTCAACTAACGCAGCCATTGTAGTTCATTGTTATTCGTTGTATTTTTCTTTTTTTTTTTTTTTTACACTTTTATTTATCTAGCAGATTGGAAAAATGTTTGATGTACAGGATGCTTCAAAATGTTCCGACGACCAACGAAAATACCCCGATTCCTTCTTTCTGCTGTAATTCGTCTTTCGCTTACTCGGACTATCGATATGGTCGTGGAAATAGCACGCAAATCGTATTACATCGATACCGCGTTACACCTGTCTTTAGCATAATCTTATAGCCCCGTAATACCTAATTTTCCTAACATTCAGCTACCTACAGTCTCGTGTTTCCCTCTCCTACTATCGTTTCCTTACTATTGGGTCGGCAACTAAGTGATCGAGTGACGAAAATGACGCTGTCGACTGGACGCTCTAGAAACGTTCGATCGAGCATCCGTTTCCGGCGAACGAAAAAGAAAAGGAAATTTCGATATCCGCGATAATTGGTAATTTTCTACGGCTAATTGATTATATGATACACACACACACACATAAGCATTGTGTCTGTAACAAAATAAATCGCGAATTTTCAGGTAAATTTCTATTTTCCAAAATATATTGGCTTGGCAACTAAGTAATTGCGAATTTTGTCATTAGATGGTACTGACAAAATCCGCAATCACTTAGTTGCCAACCCAATATTCCAGTCGTAGCTCTGTCCACCTCGCGCGTGTTCCGTATCAGAAGCTGTACTTTTGTAAATTTATGTGCGTTTTACGTGCAGATTTTCTGCAACGTCCGATACAGCTGTGCTTTCCTTCCAATAACACGATCGGACAACTCTCTCTCTCTCTCTCTTACTCGCGAGAGAGAGAGAGAGAGAGAGAGAGAGAGAGAATTTCCATCGCAAGGTTGGAGGTTGAATTTTCCCCGGCAAAAAGAAAAACGACGGCGAAAAAGGATGCTTCGTTATTCCAATTGCCTTTTCACTCTGTTCGTCCAGGTGTTTACCTGCAAGTTTTTGAAGCGGTGAGAGGCGCACAGCGACTTCAAAAAACGGCAGAGCGCACATTTCCTCGCTGGCTGAGTTATCGTCGCGTTAACGCTCGCCTCCTGTGTCGGCTCTTTCCCGGTTCTAAGCCCAACTCCCACCTCTGATCCCCTGCTCATCTGTCGACAAAAAGCAGCGTACAATTTATTGTAGTACCCGTTCCCGATGTCACAACATGCATACAAATTGGCTTTCTGGAATTAGAAAGTGTTGCCAGTTTAGGAGAGATAGTCACCGAAAAAGAAAAGAATAAACGTGGATATAGATGTATACGTTGAAGCAATTACTCGAAGAAAAACTCTACACCTTATCTTGACCTGTCCGTGGCCTGGAGACCGTTGTTACAAAGAGAATGGAATTCAGTGAAAGAAAAAATTGAAAGTAAGGACAGGTCCATATTATTCTGCCTCTGAATGTAAATTTTGTTTTGGGTTACAAGGTTTAGAAAGGAAAGAGCTACGATAGATTTCTATTGCTTTTTCTTGTAGCCCTCTGCTGCAGCTACAATGTTAATTTTTTGGTAATGCCCTTTGCCATAAATATATGAACTTGATCCCAATCGATCTTCTTCGGTTGTATTGTAACACTGTAAGAGCGAGGATCTGCATCAGCATGCACTATAGTTAGTATAATAATACATATAATAGTTCAGCCTTTGGCCTATACGCTATCTGCCGATCGCGCGAGCCATAGTAAGCAAGAACGTGCCATCTGTCTGTTCAGTCGTGTGCCCGAACTGGTAAAAGATGTATACTTCTTATGACATGTATATTTAGGGACTACAAAAGGAATTGTGAAATAATAAACAACGTTTGAGGACAAATAGTGTTTTTAAACTTGTGGTTCTCGCTTATGGCACAAAAATTCTTTACCATGAGTCAGACTCGTGGTTATCAGCCAAGGAGTTAACAGTCAGATAGTATTTCTAATTATGAAATTTTGCGCAATCTGTATATTCAAATCCCTTAATCAAAGACCCAGTCCAAGGCTAACATCTATACAAGTTATACTTATACCTGTACTTGTTTCAGTATATTTTTCTATTACAAATTCATTCACTTGTTCCTCTATCAGTCAATCTCAACAATATGTAAAAAAAGGAAAAGATATATGTAATAGTTAGTATAATGATACATATAATAGTTAACAACTAGATAGTGTTTCTAATTATGAAACTTTGTGGAATCTGTATATTCAAATCCCTTAATCAAAGACTCAGTCCAAGGCTAACACCTATACAAGTTATACTTATACCTGTACTTATACCTGTACTTGTTTCAGTATATTTTTCTATTACAAATTCATTCACTTGTTCCTCTATCAGTCAATCTCAACAATATGTAAAAAAAGGAAAAGATATATGTAATAGTTAGTATAATGATACATATAATAGTTAACGACCAGCTAGTGTTTCTAATTATGAAACTTTGTGGAATCTGTATATTCAAATCCCTTAATCAAAGACTCAGTCCAAGGCTAACACCTATACAAGTTATACTTATACCTGTACTTATACCTGTACTTGTTTCAGTATATTTTTCTATTACAAATTCATTCACTTGTTCCTCTATCAGTCAATCTCAACAATATATAAAAAAAGGAAAAGATATATATAATAGTTAGTATAATGATACATATAATAGTTAACAACCAGATAGTGTTTCTAATTATGAAACTTTGTGGAATCTGTATATTCAAATCCCTTAATCAAAGACTCAGTCCAAGGCTAATACATCTATACAGGTGATATAGATGTAGATTGGATTAGGTTTGAGATAGAAAATGGGGATTAAATAAGGTTGAGTGTGTGAGTGTATATGTAAATGCACATGCATATGTACATGGATCAATGAGAATGCAGGGCAATAGGAAGACGAACTATGCTAAGTTATATCAAACTGTATGTATTTATATTGAGCCGTTGAAAGAGTAACGTCGAATTTTTATTTATAAAATACTGGTCTTCTTCCTTTAGATAGAAATTTCTTTAGATTCCAACTCGCACTACGATTATCGGATGACACATTTCTAATCTTTCAGATTTCAAGCATATTCTGAACAACGCGCTCTGACTGATCGATTGCACTCGGGTCTGTTCTATTATTATCGACGTTAGGAACGAAAGAATTCATTTCAGATAGAAGCAGCATCTTCCGACTTAACATTTTCTATACGGAAGAATCTCTACTTTCCATAACAAAAAAAAAAAAACTTTGTTTACTATCTTAGGTCTCACTTGAAACATAGCTAGAACGTACCAGTTAAATTGTTCAGAAATACACACACACACACAAAAAAAACGAGAAAGGAAACATGTGTCATAACAGCAACATGTGTCACCGAAGAACTTCTCGTTGAACCTGTTAGGCTACCTTTTTAGGTATAATTCCAGTTGTACAAGGGCTCACCGTGACGATGGAGGGACGTGGCGCGCCAGTGAAGTGCTCGATCACTTCCCAGTTGGATTTCCTCAGCGGTGTATGAGGAGTTCGAGGAGTGTTGGGTGTATGCGGTTGAGAAGATGGTGTCGAGGACTTGGATCCCGGGGGATCGAGCAACAGCTCCACCTTCGGCTTGCCACCTTCGCTGTTGCTTACGTGCTGTCGCAAGCTGGCCCATCTTCGCGTGCTTCTCACGGACCCGGTTACAGATCTGGTAGCCACCTCGCCCTGTAAATCAAATCGTTCCACTGAATTACCGTTTGTGGACGATGAACATGATGGGATTGGGGATGATGAACACGATGCTTTGGATGAAGAATGGTTGAAGCAATGGGGGGCTAGAAGGGTCTAACACCTTTGGATCTTCCATAACTTAAGACCACATGGAGAAGACCACGCGTAAACTGAATCTTATTTGTGTTAAAAAGTTATGTCCATGTGGAAATTTGTTCTGGAATTAGGAAGAATGTTGAATTAGGACGCGATGCTGTTGATGAATGATAGGATGGTTTAAAGTATTTGAGTCTTCTATTTTGTTAATTTGCATAAGTGTTTGTATTATTTTAGTAATTTAGTAATTGGTAAATTTTTGTTATTTACATAAGGAAGAGAGATGCATAGATTGAATCTCATTTATGTTGAAGAGTTATATTCATATGCAGAGGTGGGTTTCTAGTTGGTGGGGTTAGCCTGTTACGTCATCCAATTGATTCTGCTAATTTATTTGTTAATCCATCGCTTTATAATTGGAATATATGGTTGTTGAAGTAATTACTTTAAGAAAAACTCTACGCCCTTTTTCTATTATATATCTATGACCTGGAGACCCTTGTTACAAAGAGAATAGAATTTAATGAAAAAAAATTGAAAATAAGGAGAGGTCTATATTATTGTACCTTTGAATATAAATTTTGTTTTGGGTTACAAGGTCTAGAAAGAAAAGAGCTATAATAGATTTCTATTACCGTTTCTTGTAGCCTTCAGCTACAGCTACAATGTTAACTTTTTAGTAATGTCCTTTGCTATAAATATATGAACGTGCTCCCAATCAATCTTCTTCTATTGTATTGCAACACTGTTTTGGATCAGCATACACTATACCTGTAATTATACTTATACCTATACTTATTTCGATATATTTTTCTATTATTAATTCATCCACTCGTTCCTCTGTCAGTCAACCTCGATAATTGTGATTGTGTATGGTAGATGACTGTCTACAGTCTGTTATACTGCTCGTCGACAAATTAAATTTCATTTCATTAGATGAAAATACTACGTTCCAAGTGGACCTCGATGAAGATCAACAATACAAATATGTGATAGTAATTATTGGATTGGCAACTAAGTGACTGCGGATTTTGTCATTAAAAATTTTAATTTATTTGATATTTTAATTAACGAATAATACAAACTTGGAGTGCAAACTATTGAACATAGAAAAGAGGAGAGAAAATTGAAACATGGAAATTTCCGATTCTTCTCGGGCAAAGACAATTTCTAAAGAGTCCAATCGCCAACTGAACACACCGAGTCCCAAAAAATTGATAAGAAACCATCTGGATTTCCAGCAGCAGATCATAGTTGAGAGAAAAGAATTGCAGTCGAAGAGTATCGTATAAGGAATTTAAATCTCCTCTTAAATCCAGGGAAGAGGAGATCTCAGTTTCCAAGCTTTCCAATCTCTGAGACATGGTAGAGGTGCTAGGTCCAGGGTGCGTGAGATACCAGTTTGTCTTTCAGGAGAGACGAAAGAGATAAAAAAAAGAAAGAAAGAGAAAATATGTGAAAGATAAGAAAGACGTGCGAGGGGTAGCAAAGACAGAGGAGGCAGAGTAATAAAATTCTTAAATGTATTACATTTGTTTCGAGCCCCCGTGGAGAAGAGGAACAACACTTTCTGTTGTTGCTTGTTTCTTCGACGCTCCAGTTTGTTTTCACTTCGCCAGGGGAATGTTCAAGGTGAACTTTCATAAGCTGCGTGCTGCTGCCTCTCGAACACCGTATCACGCGAAGACAGAAAATTATTTCATGGGAAACCGTGCCAACTCTTCTAGTTAAATGGAGTTATCGTGTGCGCCTTGTTGAAACGTGACTGCAAGTTGTCAGGCTAATGGACAGATGGTCGTGAACTTTCACGAGACAAGACAGTTTACACGTGTTTGGTTCATCTTGGTTTTCGGAAGTTCGCCTAACGTCGCGTTTTCTTGACATGGGTCCCCGTAGGTGTTACTCCTCCTTACGATCAGTTAATCGACTCTGTTAACACGTGGCGCTTCCAGAAATGAAGTTTCCATTAGCCACGGAGAAAAAGCGAAAATTTGTTTCCGAAACCTCTCGTCTTCGTTCTATTCTCGAACCTAAAGCCGAGTTTACATCAGTCGAGTCGCTGAACCATGCGATTACGTTACAGTAGTCCTGGACCGTTCGGTGTCTGTCGCGCGATTTTTGAAGAAGCCGTTGTTGGGGTTTGTAGCGAGAGCAGGTGCTCTTTCGCTTCGTTCCATTTTCCACTGTCACTTTAATTTGTTTCTGACCATTTTTAGCGCGTCGTCCAAACTCGCTTTGCTGCGTTCAATCGACGGGATCTCTCAGCTGCTTAACATTTTTGCTCGTAATCGATTTTGGTACCAATCCTTTTGTGTTACGAAAAGCTATTAAAACTTGTTTGTATCACGTTGTATTTGTTTATGGAAAGCTGGGAGCTCAAAAATTGGACTGGACTTCGCGTCATTGGAATTTTTTGACCATCCAGTAAATAGTAAATCCAGAGACTCGTGAATAATTTTGTCTCCGTGTTAGTGGTGACAGTAGAAGTATCTGACTGTGTGGTAGACAAAGTGGGATGGCAGAGGCAGCTGAAAGCTTTCCAATGTATCAGTTGAAATCAATGCACGCTGGAAGGCGAAGGACGAACGACGTCCGAGTCGTATTAAATTTCTATTACCTAATCAGCCATGGAAGCCCCATCTATTCACTTCTGCTCCTTTCAACGTGTCTTATCCCGGGCTTTATCGATCCTGCTGCTAACGATTCTCTTTCGTCGAAATCTTTCTGCGAAATGCTCGAATCAAGGGAAGAACGTTTTTTTCCCAATCGAACAGCAAAAATCTTGCGCGGTTTATCCCTCGAAGGCGAATTTGGAATTTTTTGAAAAAGCCGTCTGAGATATCGAAGATCGTTTCCAGGCTGACGATTAATAATTTGAAATGCGTTTAACCAGCTATATGTACGTAACCAAAATTTTGTTCGAACAAGCATAACCATAAACACGATAGTGATTGATTGGGAATCTATAATTTCGATGGAATAATTATGTGACCGATTTATCCGCTTTATTTAAGTAAGCATAAAGTAAATTGCAAAGCTTTGTAATTCGGAACAAAATTAATTATAAACACATGACCTAATTCGAAATGAATCTGGATCAACTGAACATGGACTAGGCGGTTTTGTTATCGGTGCCTGTATTAAATTACCAATAATAGCAATAAATATTTACATGGTCGACGAAACAGCCACTTGTCGTCAACAGCGAATATAATTTGGTCATTTAATAACGGAGCTCCTCCTTTCGATTCAGATCAAATTGCAATTACAATCGATCAGAGTTATTCCTACGATCATTTTGGCAGTTTGGCATTTTGTAATTTCTAGGCAAAGTATTTCTACATTCGGTACAATTTATTTTTGCCTAGAGTCATTATTTTCCCTCCAATTTTGAATAAGTTAGTTTCAATTGGTTGTTTAGGTCTTCACGTAGGATGCAGCGTTAAAAAATGAATACAGCGGAATCTACGTGCCTCGTGGTCTTTCCACATGAATATATGATCATCCGGACCTAATATGATTTTAATTATGCACCTGTAAACCTGGCGATCTTTAAATGAATGAATTATTAATCTTTAACTGGGGCCGTTGGTACAGGGTAAGAGTAGGTTGCTTCCGTAGATTACTCAATTTTTCATTTCCCAGCCTATTATAGCATTAACGATATAAATAATTATATTTATGTAAAATGCTACCAGCTACGAGATTACATAATTCAATTCTACTTGCTACACGCACCTGCCGATATTAATAACACGAATTAAAAATTAAACCTTCCATCCAAGGTTATTAAAGACAGTTATCCATTGTTATAACCTATAATTTTCTGATATCGATTGATTTTCCTCGTAGCAATTCACAACCCTTAGGCCAGATACTACACGCCTATCTAGAAAACTGAAAACCAAAAAGAAATTTCTAGTTTCTTTAAAGAAAGAAAGAAAAATACTTTGCAAGATGATCGATTTTTAGGTTATGTTTGGTTAAATGTGTTTTTCTTCCTGGCAATTCGCAATCCTTAGGCCAGATACTACACGCATATCTAGAAAACTGAAAACCAAAGAAATTTCTAGTTTCTTTAAAAGAAGAAAGAAAAGTACTTCGGAAGATGATCGATTTTTAGGTTATGTTTGGTTAAATGTGTTTTTCTTCCTGGCAATTCGCAATCCTTAGGCCAGATACTACACGCCTATCTAGAAAACTGAAAACCAAAGAAACTTCTAGTTTCTTTAAAGGAAGAAAGAAAAATACTTTGGAAGATGATCGATTTTTAGGTTATGTTTGGTTAAATGTGTTTTTCTTCCTGGCAATTCGCAATCCTTAGGCCAGATACTACACGCCTATCTAGAAAACTGAAAACCAAAGAAACTTCTAGTTTCTTTAGAGGAAGAAAGAAAAATACTTTGCAAGATGATCGATTTTTAGGTTATGTTTGGTTAAATGTGTTTTTCTTCCTGGCAATTCGCAATCCTTAGGCCAGATACTACACGCATTTCTAGAAAACTGAAAACCAAAGAAATTTCTAGTTTCTTTAAAAGAAGAAAGAAAAGTACTTCGGAAGATGATCGATTTTTAGGTTATGTTTGGTTAAATGTGTTTTTCTTCCTGGCAATTCGCAATCCTTAGGCCAGATACTACACGCATTTCTAGAAAACTGAAAACCAAAGAAATTTCTAGTTTCTTTAAAAGAAGAAAGTAAAGTACTTCGGAAGATGATTGATTTTTAGGTTATGTTTGGTTAAATATTCATCTTGAAATCGTCAAACGCTATATCGGAAATGAAATGGGTGAGCAAACCAACGGGTGGCTTGAAACAACATGGAGGGGTCGTTTGTTGAATTAACGTCGTCGAGTCTCGTTTTATCATCCCGGAAAACTTCTCGACGTAATTAAGATCTCCCTTACGGTGAATAGTTCTTTAGGGGGAATTTATCGACTTGTTAAACGAAATGAGGATTTTTTAACTCCACTCTGCCGCGAGTTAGTCACTTTCATGAAAGTGTCACTTTCATAAAACTCTGTTTTATTGACTGATTAAGGTTTCTAAATACAGTGTGACACGGTGTATGCTCGTTCAAATATTTGCTAAATTTTACCATTTTTCTACAAATTCAGGATAATCCACTTAATTGCATCACCTAGAATATCTTGCTTGCTTCTGTTAATATTAAACAACGCTTTGGATACGAGTTGAATTTGACATAGTTCGACGTTATTAGCTCTCATCGTAGATGGACGCGTAGAGGACGCTCGAAGGTCACCGATGTGTCTTTCTAACGAATTTATGTGTCTTTTAATACGTTAGTCGATCCATCTCGGTTTTCCCTATGAAAACCATGTATTGATTTATCATATGTCGAAGAACTATTGGTTTGTCAGATATTTTAACTTCAATTCGTGAAATTTAACGTACGACAGACGATATTCTCGCGTTTGCTTTATCTTCGTCTTTCACACGTTAAATTTCACAAATCGAAGGTAAAATATCTGCTAAACTAATAATTTTCCGACATAAACAAGTGAACACATTTTTTTCTAATGTCCAACTGGGTCCACTCATATATTAAACGACATATGGTTCTATTTAAAAAGACAACAGTGACCTTCGCATACTTCCTCCCTACGCATCCACCTACGAAAAATGTAGTCGTGTCAAATTGTAGCGTCCCGAAAATTATTTAACTTGTGCCTGAAATATTTTGAAATATTATCAAAGAGAAAAAAAAGCGAGATATTCCAGGTGATAAAGATAAATGGGCCACCCTGTATATGTATACTGTATATATAGTATAGTATAAATTTTAATACATAAATTTAATATTTAATTTAATATTATATAATATACATACATTTTATCCGGATATCGGCAAATTTCTTTCACATTGGCATAATTTTAATAGTTAATTTTGGAAAATATTTGCGATAAATTTCGACTGTCAAATTATCGGTTGATTTAATATTTCATATTAGAAATTTAATTTGTTATTTAATATCTGATATTAGACATTCGATATGCAACGTTTAAGATAGACTTATTTAAATATTTATCCTGCTTTGATATTCTACAATTTGCTTAAAAATTGCAAAATAAAAATTCAGAAAATCAAAGAAAGAAATTACGATTTCAACCTCCAGGGGGCCTACCGTAATCGGTAGGTACGGGCTTTGCAACCCCGGGGCCCCGAGCAAAATCGAAATCTTAGAATTTAATTTAGAAGATAAAATGTAGAAGAAACAGATAAATAGCGCTTTCATAACACCAACAACCATAGCATTAACATCAGACCGATAAATATCCATCTTGATAGAAAATGTAATTTTTTTTCTCCATTCTTCTTTTCTCTTTTGCTCTTTTATCTCGTGTCAGATCCTGCCTACTGTTCGTCAAAGAGTAGATTTCACAATTTCCCTAAAAATGAATAAATGACAAGGCGAATGTTTGCTTTCGCTACGACAGATATATATTGTTTCAACACATACGCTTGTTTGTGCTTAAATATTCTTTGTAATCGAAACTCTAAACTAAAAATTCAACAGTAGCAGGAAAACTTATTTTTTCCATTAGAATACATATTCATATCCTGCACAATATACTGAAATATACACATGTTTATTAAAATATTCGCCAACGCTTTTCTTTAAAGCCCTAAAAAAGAAAAAAAAATCTACATAAAGGGAGAAATATCATTGAATTGGACGTTTCAAAATCCCGCAATAGAATGTACCATAAACTGTTTAATACAGGCCAAAATTATTCCCATTTCTCGATGTTACGGAAATTTATATCGAAATCCAAATTTTTACTCTTCCCTCGTGAAACAGATTTCAGTATAACGAAATACAAATTCCTCCTTTTTCCCTGTATATAAAAATTCAAATTTCTACTATTTTTTTTTTTTTTTTTTTTTTTTTTTAAATCCC
>NT_176526.1:1114190-1116043 GCF_000188095.3 Bombus impatiens | reverse complement strand
CAAATTTCTTCTTTTTTTTTTTTTTTTTTTTTTTTTTAAGGGGAGGAAAGACTTTTCAATATTCCAAAATGGAAATCTCCCGATTATTCGTACGAAAATTCAGATTTCTACAATTTTCCCGCGAAACTCCTCCCAACGTGACAAAATAGCAAAAATTGCTCGATTTTTCCTACGAAAATTCAGGTTTCTAGCATTTTTAGAAAATTCCAATTTCTACCATTCGCTTGTGAAGCGAATATTTCAAAGTAAGAAAATAGGAATTTCTAGATTTTGTTGGCGAAGCAAAAGGAATTGCATGGAGCAGTTCGCAACAGGGACTCGTTAATCTTGCCTGGACTGGTCGATAAACTTCCATAAAGCTTGTTATTTCCGTTCGACTGCTCGAATTAAGCCGCCACTTCGTCAGCCGTGCTCCTAGTCGCTACATCGAGGAATTTTGTTAATTCGATTGGCCTCGCTGTTCTTTTGTTACCATCCACCGTTTCGACCATCTCGTCGCTGGCCATTAAACCATCTTTATCTGTCGTTCTTGCGCAATAAAACTCCCCTATCATTCATCGATTGAAAACGAAACGGACAGGCGAAAATTTCGTGACTTTTCCCCTTATTTTTTTCCAGATTGACAGCGATATTCGCTTGGCAGGTTATGAAAGCACGGAGATGTTCGAAAAATGTATTATTTTTTCCTGCCAGCCGATACGTTTTGTTTTGGATTTGACGAGATTCAACGAGGATTAGCTCTGTTTGAACACATTGCACTTTTCATACGAAAATGACACGAAGTAGGAAGGGATAGTGTTTTGGAACATTTTTCGTTAGAGATCTTGTTTTTTTTCTTTTTTTCTTTTTTTTCCTCCAGAAAATTCAATTTACATACGTTTGATCAGGAATTAGTCAGATCCATGAATTTTTATATTCGACTTTTCAAATACAACGACCTCGAACGAAATGAATTCCGTTCTATATCTTTTATTTATTTTAACTTGGAACAGAGGCCGGTTCGCTTTATATTTGTTCCTCGTCCATTGTGCGATATTCTTTTCGCAGTTTAAGAAGAATAATTTCGTTTGATTCGGGGACAAACATCGTCCAACAGTTGAAAATCAAACATGGCGGTAATCGTAGCAACTGGACCAGGTCGTATCTTTGTTGCAAAAGAGGTTAGAAAATTTTCTCGAAAAGTTTGCACTCTGTAATTAGCTGCCTTATCTTTTTGCTACATTGTACAATACAATGGAGTCTCAGTTGTCCGAGTCCCGTTTAACCAAAGTTTCGCATTACTCGATGTATTTTAAACTTTATCATAACTTCTCTCGAAAGTTTAACGTAAAGAGTACGAAAAATAGTCAGGAATTGTTAAGACGGTTAATCAAACTTTCCGTCTTACTTAAGATACTTAAATAAACTTAGATACATGTACGTTATTACATTATCAAAACGATTTTGTACTATTTTAATGCGCGACTCATTTCGTATTATTTTTCCATTTTCTGATTTTCGTTTCCGATTATCCGAGGTAGGTTAGGTTCACGTCAGATCGGATTATCGAAGCTCCGCCGTATTGTAACTATAAACTCCCGAAGCCTCGGATTCTTTCTTTGCAACACCCTGTATATTTCTTATGTTCTCAAAGCGCATTACATTTATTGGTTAGGTTGCTATTATACGTGCGGCAGAGTGGCATGTCTATTTTCGCTTTTTA
Organism: Bombus impatiens; assembly: GCF_000188095.3. Taxonomy (NCBI): domain Eukaryota; kingdom Metazoa; phylum Arthropoda; class Insecta; order Hymenoptera; family Apidae; genus Bombus; species Bombus impatiens. Next base: position 1,114,341 of record NT_176526.1, on the reverse strand, counting down.
TTGTTCAGATTGCACGCTACTGAAAATTGAATCAACAGCCAGTGATAAGAGAATCTACACATGTGCAGTCTTCTAACAGTCTGTTATCGTTTCACGGTGAAGCCCCGATGAAATTCACCGCCCTCGAAACATTCGCTGAATTCGTCGGCCA
>NT_176526.1:1064295-1113746 GCF_000188095.3 Bombus impatiens | reverse complement strand
ATCGTGCACGATTGCACGCGTGGAAACTTCGATAACGTATCAGTCGGCAGGAATTTCCAGACAATTCATGAAAAGCTGAACACGCGACTGCCGAGTGACAAAAAGTTTCCTATCGCATTTCCCCTGTCTTCGACTTTCTACTTCCCTAGATATTCGCCGATGCTTCTCTAGGGACATTTTATCATCCCTCTTATTCCCCCATTTCTGACATAAAGGTTGCGAATGTTTTATACGAAAGGTTCGTCGCGTTGACTAAGATGAGTTTTAAGATCGGACAGTCGATCTGCATCAACCGTCACGTTTGTTCTTCCTGACAACGTGAATCGATTGCCATGTTCCTCGCGAGCTCGGCGAATGTGCAAATATTTATGAACAGCGGTGTAGATTTTATAAAATTGCTATTTCGCTCGAGAAGCGATTTACCGCGAGTTTTCGAAAACACGTGCAATCATTAACCATGAAATTCGTTGAATGGAAACTCCGTGTTACGTAGGACCCTCGAATCGGTTGAATTTTCGTCGTATCCGCTATTAACGCGTTGTAATGTCAGATATGATCGCGATGATCGCGTGTCAATTATAAATTTCGTTCTCGTTAAAATAATATCCTACGATAACAGGTTTTCTGGTGGAGGATTATCTGGTGTCGCGATAAATCGCGATGATCGAACGAATCCCCGATGAATAATTAACGAGCATCGGGCCGAAATATTAATAAAGCAGAGGGCGGAGATTTTGAAACTGAAAGGAGGCGGTTGCCATCCCTGCAGGCGTGAAACAACTTAGCGAATTCGATTAATTATACGCGATGAATTATTCATCGGCGGCGGTTCAACACGTTCGAATTTTCCCATAGTCTCGAATCGATCTCGAATTTGAAATTTTATTTCTGCCAGTCGTGAATAACGTTCGCGATGTAATTACGCAAAGTGCTATAAATTCAAACAGAAGTATAGTTGCATTTATTTCGTTGTACAGGCAATAAATATTAATAACTACGCCACGATGAATTATCGTTTAAATGCCACGTTAAGGTAACACAAGATCGTACGTACTGGTACGTAAGTGGTAGATTAAAAACAACATAGCGCTACGTGAAGGGTGGTCTTAGATTTAAAACCGTCTCTTCGTACTATACGAAACATGTTGCATTTTAAAGAGGCTTTGATACTACCTAAGATACCGGAAATTTAATGAAAAATTTCGTAGTGCGTAAAACGATCTAAATGAAGAAAATCTCACTAATATTATACTGCGCGAAATGCTTGAAATTTGGAACACCCTGTACTATACTACGTTTAATTTAATATTAAATTAAATCTTATTATGCGATCCGTATTATGCGAAATGCCTTAATTTTTAAAAAAAACCTTGGTGTCATATTACGCGAAACACGTTAAATTTATGAAACCTAATATTACGTGGAGTATTAAAAAAAAAAAAAAAAAAGAAGAAAGAGAAAGAGAAGGAAAAGAATATACAGCCCGATCTGAAACAAAAAGTACTACCTCGCATTCGCGAAAAATAGTAAAATAAACGCATTCTGAAAACCTTCCTCTGCCCAGCGAGAGCTCGTGTTTGCATAAATCGGCGAAAAATTGCACGACGTTTCGTAACCTAGTTAAATAACCGCGAGCGAAATAATAAAGTTTAATGGTTAAACAATATCGTGGCGAAACGAAAGCTCGGGTTTGCGGTGGCTACGCGGTAGATCGTGCGGTGGAGCTGCTGTGATAATCGCTCGTTGAAACAGTCGCCGCGTTTGGCAAACGCACACATTCTTCGATACTTTTTGTCGCCGTTGTAAAATACCAGCCGAATATTTTCATGCAGATGAATCATTCGAATCACTGTGGCGGACGGAGTCACTCGAATCTTTCACGGCGCTTCTCGTTCGATAGGCAAAACAATTAATTTACCACTTGCCGGCCGAGCAATTTTTCCACTGCTTCGCATCTGGTGGCGACAGTCGTGCCACTTTTTCATCTTTTAACGCGAAAACGACGTACACAGTGAAGGCAGACCGATTATAGCCACTTTTACGATTAATCGGCGAATGAACAAACGCCATTAAGCAAATTGTTTCTGTGTCATCTTTTTCTTTCCTTTTTTTGTCATTGCTCCTCTTCTTTGCGAAGTCGGTGGAATTTTTCAATCACGCGAGAACTACCGCGTTCTACTTCTATGCCGCGGGTTATCTTCGCTCGAAGTCGCATCTAGCGAGAATCCTTTCCGTCGCATTGGTTCGCAAATTCTCGTGACGAACTTCGTCAATTTCGAAGTCCCAGATGAGGCTCTCTTTTACAACATAAGGCTATCTTTTACAATCCATTGAATCAGAAATACGGATGATTCTCGTTCATAAGGATTGGACAGATTTCTTGGTCTTATATGAAATATCATAATCGACACACTGTGCACGTAATAGGTTTTCATTAGCTGATTCTTCAGTAGCTGAGCAATTCTTCTTTGATTCCTCGAAGAACAGAGCGCTATATCGATGGAGATTCATATTAAATTATCACGACTTTAACTGCGTACGATCTCCGAGCTTCACAAATCCAAGAAACGTAGAGTCGTATCTCCGTCGACTCTTTCTAACCTAACCTAACTTAACCTAAGGTAGCCTAGGGTAACCTAACCTTAATGCTAACCCTAATCGAATAACCTAATACTTCATCAGTGAAAAGAATCGCTATAGAAGCGCTGTAGCTTAAGAAATGAAAATTCAGTGGCACTCGCAGGATCTTTCATTTCCCTAAATACAAAAAAAAAGACGTACTGCTAGATTTTTATGCATCTTTCGTTATCCGATGAAAGGACAGAGCGCTATATCGATAAACGTAGTGATACAGTAGTATCTAAATGTTCGCTTTTTTGTTCCCCGTAATTGACAGGTCGTCTCCGCCATTACCGGAGGGAGTTCCCCTAATGTTCCCTTCGACGGAACACGAAGTTCGACGATTGAGTAGCGTAACCTGATCCGAATTCAATTGTCCGTGAAGAAAGTAATAGTTACCCACGAGACAACGATGATACTTTCCTATTTTTAATTTTTCTTCGATTCAAGTTTTACCGAGCTATTCGTGAGATCTTTCTGATTAAGACGAGACCAAACGCGATGTAGTTTAAATCGCGTTTGCACGTATGCTTGATATATGATAAAGACAGTAAGATAATGTCACTAGATAAGCAAATATGCTGCAAGTTGCATTTGGTCTTGTTCTAATCGGGAACGCCTCGCAATTGCATCGGCGATCGTTTCGTTCAACGATAATCGAAAATAAAATAGTTTCATTGTTGCATCAACATCTTCCAGCTGATATGTTTCGCTTCATCGAGCCGTCTCTCGGATCTGTCTCTCTTTCACTCGCGCTGCCTTTCCCTACATTCGGCAAAATGACGGATCGTATCGATTTCGTATAATCGAGTCCCCTACACGATGATTCATCGCCGAGGAGTCTCGATTTCGGTCAACTGTAATACAGACAACGAGACCGAAACTGATATACCGTGTCCCTTACTGGACGTGGTATCCTCCAAGCTTCTCAAACGCAAGAAGTCGTGGTGCTTGTGCTCGTCAGCCATAATCGACGCGAGAATCGCCAACATGACGATTCCAATGGGTGTAAACGAAGCGCTACGTGCTTTAAAAATAAACCGGCGTCAGTTTGCAGGAACAAATTTAGCGATAAACAACGAACAGCCATACCGTAGCCAGGTTATCGCGGTCGTAATAGAGTAACCCTGTTTTCCGTCGTTCTAAAGAGCGCGACACGCTTCGTTGGCTCATCCATTATTCACCAGTTTATTCGCTCGCCTTGTGAAACGCACTGTCGCGCGTTATTACATCGCGTTCGCGAGCCACGAGTGCAGTTAAGGAGAAACGAAAATTGAACCTGGCTCTTATTGTCGACACAGGCCGGCGGAATTAATCAATCGATCTAAGCCGATTATCTCTGCCCTCGATTAATCTTAACCTCCCGTCCGACGTTTCGCAAAATCATCGTTCTTCGTTACAAGAGTAGACTCTGGATCAGGAAAAATAACTAGTCTAGGGATTTTCCAACGTCTTCGCGAATTACCATATAGCAATGGCGCTGACGCGTCGTTTTTCTTCTCCCCTTAATCTGTTTCGTACATCGTGTTGCAATTGTTTTTAAATTCATGGTGAAGTCTCATTTTTTTTTACGTATAATTTCATTTCTCTTAACCTATCGCGTATTCGTTTCTGGCTTACAATTAGTTCTGTACGTACTATACATACTAATATTGTATACTAATTAATGTATAACACTTAACCTATCCTATCCAGTACTTAACCTATACAGATACATTATCCTATAATTAAAGTGTATACTATCGCGTATATGTCTTTGGCACACAATTAGTTCACTACCTATATTCTCACGCTTTTTTTCCAAAACTCTTAACCAGCTTATCGCCACTTCGCTTATCCTACCTTCTACGATAACTTCGTTTCTTGATACCCTACGACAGTCTCCATCTTGTTTATATACATATTATATAGGGACTTTCGTTAATATCTCAACCAGTTGTGAAACTAGCGTTATTCGTATTTTTTACTCTTCTCGTTTAATTTCAAATTTCAGTTCGATTTCTAAGCAAACTTGTCCGAGCTTCGCATAAGACTCGTAAAATCTACTTCGACAGTTAGGATTTATGTTACGTCTAAAATTTGGCCGCCCTGAGATTTAGTTTAGAGAATTGTCGTGACTAGCATCTACATCGTTAGAATTATCCAGGAATTCACAGTCACCTAGTGTTACACGTTACGAAACGCAGTGGAAGATACCTAATATTACACGGTAACCATCCGAGATAGGATGTTTCCTTGGAAAGAGGTAAACAAGAAGTTTAAAGGTAAAGTGGGTGGGAAGAGTAAAGTCGTTTCTCAATCAAAGAGCAAATGTAACTTTCCGCCGCTTGAATGTTCCGTGTGGCCGGACGAAGAATCGTTCTCAGCCAACTTTCTTAATATGAACCTTCGATTCTGAGAAACTTTTCCGCCACATTAAGCGTCTCTGCAAATCTTTCTGCGTTGAGAACACTCGGGGATCTCTTTCCTTGCTCGGAAAACCGAAATAAAATAAAAAAAAAAAAGAGAAAGAAAAAAAGAGACAGGAAAGAAGTCGTAAAAGGAACCGGGACGAAGGCTTTGAAAAGTAAACGCGGATGTTATTTATGATTTACCTGGTGACTTCTTCGACTTGCACGAAGGCTGAGGCGGTGGCTCCACTCGTGCCTCGGGAACTCGACGCCGTATTTCTCCATATCGTCCCTTTCTCTGCCTGTGTCGGTCGAAAAACTCTTCCGACCAATTCAACGCCGTCCTCCGCTACTCCATCTTGCTCCTGTCAACCAGAAAAATATTTTCATCTCCCGCATGTTGCATTCCAACTCAAACATTTTTTTATCTTTTTCTCTTTTTTTTTTGTCTTTCGCTAGGTTCTCTCGAGAAAATGATTTCGCGGTAAATATTATGCTTGAAAGCTTTCTCCTGTTTTCCCCTAGATAAGTGTGCAATGTCACTAGACGCGATAGATCTAATTATTCCGCGAGTTAATTAATGATTTTTGTTAATTCGAACGATGTAACGTCAGATACCGCGTTGATGAATCAATGTTTCTGTGTTAATAGTGAAATAAATTAATAACAAATTATGCTAACTAACCTCCTTCCTGTTTTTCTTCACACCAAAGTGTGAAATGTTACTAGATGTATTACTTATGACCATTTCGTGTGTTTATTAATGGCTTTTGGTTGTTCTGGTGATGTGACGATAATATTACACGCATATACACAAATTTTAGATCGCTCATGTATTAGTCATAGCAGTTGGCTTGTTCAGAACCGATTAATCTTCCATTCTTCCGAATTGTTCCTACATCGCCGAAACGCTGTCCTTTCACGGTGACGCGTTCAACGTAGGAAACGGGATGAAGTGAAGCGAAGAGCTAAATCTGCGGAGTAGCGTGGGTGGTTAATCAGTGTACCGATTTTCTAGCAACAAATTGCAAGGCAATCAACGATTATAGTCTGCCGGAGCATCGCCATGCAGAAGAGACCATTCTCGCTCTTGTTACGTGTCTCGCCTGACTCTACGAATTCCTTTCAAAAGCCATCAAGTGCTTCTGTATTAAACGATCCAGTTACAGTCTTGTCGGATGGCGCGAATTCGTAGTGAATCAGTGACCTTGAATAAAAATATACGACCAACGTCGTTCCCATTTCTGATTTTGTGACCGTCACTTTCATCGGACTGACATCTCCCGGATCTCACCACTCAGTTATTTGACGCTTGGTCGATGGGTTGCCTGAGACCCAGCTTACCGCCCGGATTTCGCTTCTGCTGACTTCTTCCTAAGCCCAAGATGCCACTGAATGAGAGCAGCGTTCTGACGATGCAGAAACGATTCGGAAGAACATGACGGCTGTTTTAAATACAATCTCAGAAGAACTTCTCTAACTCTCATTCATCGTCGTACCGTGTCTAGATGGCTCTAGTGGTTTCACCAGATGTTCTACCAGGTGGTTCCACCTAAAACTACGTAAGTCCGTCTCTTCGCCATTCTTCTCGTAGTTCTCGCGTATAAAATATCTCATGATCCGCAGCATCGTACCTCAGTCGCTGATCACCTTGCAGCCCATACGACTCAAGACAATAACGAAGAAACTGACGAGGAGAAAAGACAATTTCAAAGGAGGACCACGCGCACTCTCCACACTTACATGAGCAGTTACATACAGAATTTGTACATAGAGAGAAGTAGAACATTCGTGTAGGAGGAGACGTATGTCGAATAGCAAATAATCAAATTTCATTTACCTTGAAAGCTGCGTTCCTAATGACATTAGTCCCGGAACTTTTTCAATCTACCGTGTTTTCAATGTTCACTGCGTACGTGCTATAAAACTTCTAAACCGGTCGAAAGCAGGCTAACAGGTTTTTCAAAGAATCGAGAGATCCATCGGTGCTGTTTCCACGTATCGAATGCCCGATCGGACTGACGGTACTTTGCGTCCAAACAATAGCGCGCGTAAACATCCTATTGGATTTTCATCGTTGACGCGAAACTTGGAAAGGAGGGAAGAAAAACAGGATTTTTCGTTGAATTTCCATGAAAATCCTGAAATCTTCCAGGCAACGAGATTGAGAATGATTTCGCAGGATGGGTCGACTGTGACCCTTCGCTTTCGGAAATTCGCAATGTTCGCCGGAAATGGGTCGGCCGGTTTTTCCCGCCAATTCTCACTGTCCCCTCCCCCCTCCTACCCCTCTCGAGCAGAAACAAATTTGCCAGAGCAATTTCACGCGCGATTGCCTCCCGCCAGCGGCAGCTACTTCTGCAAGCGAATGAAAATGGCCAACGTGTGTTTCACTCTGTGAACTGTTTCAGGCGTTAAAAGGGAACAATGAAAATACAAAGGCAAACGTAAAAGGCTGCATGGCTGGTAGACCAGTTTTTCACTTTCTCATTGTTCGTCAATTCCATACGCGAACCGTTGTTAGAAAGGTTATTATATGGACCATAAATGTTCGACAATCTGATCAAGCGATCGAACGGGGTTGACTCAGCGTGATTGCACGTTATGGCGCGTTCACACTGACGGACATTGCACCGAAAGATGTGTGTGGACTGTCTACAGGCGATGTCGTTTCGTCGAGACAAAAAGTAATTGCGCTAAATCTGGCGAACAGGTTGAGAGGTGGAACATTTTGATCCGTTTGAGAGAAAAGCATTTGCGGTAGCCGCGTGATGGGCCATCGTATTATCGCGCGACGGAATCAGATCTTCCGACGCGTGAACAAAATCCACTTTGACGTTGATCGTTACAACTTTCCTTCCAGTGGTATAACCGCCATAAGAATTTGACACCACCATAACGAAGGATGTCGTACTGATGTCGCCATCGCTTTTTTCCTGTCTGGATCGGTTTCTGACTGTTGGTATTTTAATAATTCATTTCTTGATTGTCGCATTCAGTTACTGAAATCGACATTGTAATTATTTTCTGACCATTCATTTTCAATGGATCATTTATTTTGTATTTGTTAAATCGTTTCGTCTCGCGCTATTTGGGTGCTCACGACAGATGGCAGAGCGAAATCACGTGACACCGGTCGACAGTGTTAAAAAGTTAGGTTATTTTCGGAACCCACTGTGTACGTGTGTTGTATTGTCGATGCTTAACAGCAACCCAGAACCCAGTGACTTGTTTCTACGATAAATTTTCCCGCTGTAGAGCACTCGTCGATGTACAACTACTAACAACTGGCCAACCTGATAGCTACGAACATAACCTAACATTTTCAAAGAATTTTCCAACTAATTCTAACGAAGTTTCTGATGAATAGGTTAGAATTGCATGAAATTCCTATGGTTGGTCTTTTCCCTCTCTCCTTTCACTGTGAAAAATGGCCACCAGTATTCCAACAGCTGGTCCTCTTGACTCGTTATCGTTACTTTCGTTGGTTTACTGCCGCTAATTGGGCCAAACGATGGAATTTATTCCTCAATTATGCCACAGCCATGCCCTGTTTTACATAATTCCCTATAAACGATCGTATCGATTCTTCTTCACCCTCGAACCAGCTCAACGATATCGATTCTCCCAATGAAATCATCGTGCCATTCCCCCGAGCCGGATTTTATCAAATTTGACAGAATTTACTTAAAAAAAAACACGCAGTCGCTGAAAAGTATACGGGACACTTGTTTATCTCTGACGAGACGTATCCTAACCTCAAAATTATCATACGGTCAAATGAAACTACGATGGTTTGGTTCTTCGTGATCGCTGTAGCTAAGGTGTACGTCCGATTAAATTGATTTTCAAAAGTCAATTTAATCGACTATGTGCGTAATAATACGTAACAAGAAATATAATAATAAAACAAATTAAATTATATAATAAAATATTATATAATAAAATTAAATAGTAAAATAATAAGTCGTATCTGACAGAAGTACTTTCCTACTTTACTAGCTCTTTATCTGAAGACTATTCAACTGTTCAATTACAGGGCGGATTAAGAAGGTTGTTTCAAACAAATAGGAAGACTCACGATGTTGATACAGTCGCTGATATTTAAACAGCAAATGTGTGTATTAAATTACTATACATGCGTATACACTGTGTACGGTAAATACGAGGATAAATTAGTGCTTTGTTTCTTAATACGCAGGTAGGTTAATAAGAAGGTAGCAAGTGTTGCTTTTAATTGTTGACTCATCGTTGATTCGTATAATTTGGTCAAATTCACACACTGTTACTACAAATCGAGCAAAGCGTCCGGCTACTCGTGATATATCGGTGTATGATCAAGTTAAACATTTAATTAAAAATGTAATCAATTTCAGTTAATTTGTAGATGTAGCAAACCTAACTGCGAGCATTTGGTCGTACAGTGTGTATTTCGTGATATAGCGTTCTTAATAATCCAGCCAAAAACAGTTCTATCCATAACTCATGGTAATAACTGTCGAGAGTGGACTTGTGCTGCTTTTGGAATTCATGGCTTGAATTTTTCATAGTATCGAATAATACATGGTGGAGTATCGGTGGAGAATGAATGAACGACGAGAAAATTACGCTGCGTGTCAGAGCACAGTCACAGAAATAGAAAACGAACGATAAGAGAGGAAGAAATAAGTAGACAGAACGAGCAAGTTCTATTTTTATTTCCGCTTGGAATCGTCGACCTGATGCACGAAGTGTGTACACTTTTTATTCTCCCCCTCGTTCTATTAACGCCTTGTCAACGATGCATTAAGGTATTTGCAATGGAAATTAGCCTTTCTTTCTTACAGTTGCTCTGAAATCTTGGCAATACTTTATTTAGTATATTATCCTTACAGGATTCAATTTTCAAGAAGATTTGCTTTACCAAAATGGAGATATTCGACTTCAAAGTTGAACATTTTCAAAACTCTGTCTACGTTGAAACACGTTGCATCGACACTAAAGCCTGATTCACGCTACGAGCCTAAGGTACAGACACAGATCAGGATCGATTGAAATCTGAGATTTTACAGTAAAACTAAACAGTCAGATCCCGTGGCAATCTCTTTCATTTTTATTCGTTCGATCGAAACGGGAACAATGTCATTTTCCAAGTATAATTTAATGAAAATCATGGTAATTTTAGATGAGGATGCATAAGATGGCTAATGCGATATGTTTGGAGCAGTAACGTAGTAACGTGGAAGTTTGCAGGCCATTTTTTTCTTATTTCGATCCACAATTTCATTTTGTCAGGTGGGTTTGTAATATATTTTGCAACCGAAATCCTATAGTTTGCTGCAGGTTCCTACAAATTCAATTAAACGCTCGTCCTCCGTGTTCCTTTTCGACTGTTGACCGCAGTCTCGACCGCTAGCAAACCGACGTTACGGTCAACAAATTTTCATTTGGTTTGGTTTCATCTGGAATATGACTTTCGCGTCTCAGTGTGTTTTAAGCCCATTGTCCACGAAGCGTCGCTTCGTACACGCCTATCAGATGTGTCGATGCTAACAGCGAGTATGCGTGCGTGTAGTGGTTATCATAAAGTAACGTGCACCTGTTCGCGAAACAGCAACGACCCGTTTTCGTTGCTATGCATTTTGGAAGAATTATTAGAAATTTACAGAGGCGAACCGTGCTTGTGGAACTTGAAATCCAAAGATTGCCATCGTGTAGAGAAAGAAACGTCGTATTCAAAGTTAGTAATCGAATTAAAAGAGTTTGGCACTTCTGCGGATAGAGCAAGCACAGTAAAGAAAATAAATAACATTTATTCGTACACATCGTTCAACGCATGGTCGTATAACACATGTAGGTATAGTTACTCTTGCTAAAGTACCATAGGAATAAGTAGGCACATGTAATAGGTTCACACGATCGCGGGTAGGGACCGTTTAGTAACTTTGTAACTGACAGACTTACCGAAAAGTGTGTAGCTGGCTTAATGGACCACGCTTGCGCCTTTACGAAGCGACGCGACGTTGCCGCGTGGACAGTGAGACTTAAGCCGACTTTACACTGTGACACTTTGGAGAAAATTTGGAGAAGTATAAATTTGGCTTTACTTTTAAGGAATATCGTCGCGCTACAAATACCTTAATACTTGGTTGACATTTTCTGCGTCTTGCATTAATCTCTCCCTTCTAAAATAAAGAAACGACTCGACATCCGTTTTCAAATGGCGCTATGCACGAGGAAACGAAGTGGCGTTAAAAATTAACGCACGCCGCGTGTCTTGAATCGATTTTCGTCCATCAGTTACCTGCACTACAGCGTATAGACATTAGCCTGGTCTGGAAAATGGTTCTCGTATTATTATCTTTGACGATAACTCATTTTTCAGTTCTCATGCTTTCTCTGTGAATGAGGGCAGTTGATTATGAATCATTGAATTTTCAGTTGCAATATTGCGAGTAAAATTTAATATTGCATAATTGCAATCTAGTATAGTTGCATAGCTATAGTTTGTGAGAATAGGGGATCGATCAATTTAGAATCTTTATTTCCGAAAACAAATCCAGATTCTATCGTATCTTACAAATTTGGAATTGAAACCTAGATAGCACACGATGTCTAAATTTGAAGTCTATCTTACATGTATATTTCAATTCTTAACTGGTTCGAATAGTACGAGCATGAAAATTGCAATCTGAAACTTTCAGCATAACCACCATGTTTTAAAGGGTCAAGTAACCTAACCTCATTTTTCGAGTCCGCGTGCCATTAAACTAATTAAAATAACGGAAAACTAAAGAATAGATGGTCTGAAAGTTTCCTCAAACGATTAAATAAGTAGGCAGCTTTCTTCTAAATTTGTATATTCTTTTAATATACATAACCTCGCTTTTTGGCTACATATCGCGTCTATCGAAAATTTAAGAATCTAAGAATAAAAGTACTCGGATATTTGGAACAGTGATTTGTTTTCTCGTAAACAAGTATCTTAAGGTCATCTTGCAAACTGGGTCTATGAGTGTCGGGAACAATTTGTCTCCTACTTATTTCGTGAAATAATCCATGAAAAGGGAGATGTAATAGCGAGGAAACGTTTTAAAGAACAGCGAACAGCCGTGGACGAACGGAAGAATTGTCTGCGGACCTGAGGCTCGATTGGTAGAGTAGAATAGAGAAAAAAGGATTTTCGATATCGAGTGGCAAAGGCGAGCCGCTGTCGAGTGTTCTCGAGGGCCATTCAGAGATTCCAATTTGTCCTTCGTGTCGCCCCGACGTTGCACAATAACCCAAGAAACTCGGAGAAAAAAATTTACTAGCCGTTTTCTATACTGCCGAAACATTTGCATAAAGGAGCTATCCCTTTAAAATTCTCGCATTATTTATTTATTTATTTATTTATTTAGCAAGAAGATAGAAGAGTACTTATTCGTGAGATTACCTTTAAAAAGTTGCAATCGTTCAGTGAAATAGAAGTAGTGTGGTAAATGTACTAAAAACACGTAGTACCACGTTTTTGTCATTCCTGTTGTATCACATTTACATACTGAATTACAATTATGAACAATGATACATCTGCAAAGATAAAGATAAGATATTAAAGAGACGCTTAGAAATTTGTTTTCCATCCGATAAACATCAATCGTCTAATAATATAATGATAAGAATTGTAACGTTTAGTATAGTAATTATATGTGTGTTTAATGTCGGGCACGGTAGTAAGAAGGAAATGGTTGAAAATGAAATCAAGCGGCTTATGGGATAAGTATCGAACGTGTGTTCAACAAGTGTGTCCCATGCCCATGCGATCAAGCAATCAGAACAGCATCCATCGTTGACACACAATTACGTAATAAACGAGGACAGGGACTAGCATACCATACAATTCCCATTACCTCGTCAGGGATCAATGAAAAAATTGTAGGAAATTGGGCTAATTATCGCAGTCGGGTGAAACGACGCAAAATCGAGTTCCAGGTATCTCGTTATCGCGGTGTCATCATCCTGGAAGAAGAAAAACAAGGGAAAACTTGGATAGCTTTATTAAAATTTCAAATTGAACTCTGAAACTCTCTACACGTTGTTACAAAATCTGTTTCGATACAGCGAGAGGAAAAATTCACTTTTGAACTTTTTTAAGGTTGCCCTCAGGCAATGAATAATATTGCCAATATTTCGAGATTCTCAACGAAAATGCAGTTCGTCAATAAATATTGGAAATATTGTATTCGCGATACATATTAATCTTTTCATTTGAAAACCTTTATTGATAATATAGAGGATAGCCCACGCAGTTATTCCATGATATACGTTACCGATATATGGTTATAGAAAAATGTCAAAGGAGTAAGATGAATGGTTGAAAAATATACATCCGTAGGACCGTGTTCTTTTTTAATTTCTTTTTAGTGCAGCGGTGCGGTGCAGTAAACAATTGCATTATTTTTTTCAACGGAAATGCATACTTGTTTTTACGTAAGTAGATTCCTAGCGTTGTATCGTGGTCGCTGCTGTTTTTTGAGGTTATGGTGATCGTCACTAATCGATCATGAAGTTGGCGTTTCAGATAGATCAGTACCAACCAAACAATTGCTCGAAAAGTAGGGGAAATTAGATCGATTAAAAGTAACTATACACAAACGCTTGAAAAGAGTACTAGAACTTTTGCATAGATCTAATAATACATCGATAATTGATTAGAACAGATCGATGCAACCGCGTAAATTGATATTCCTTAGCAACATGTACGTAGTAATACATCGTTGTTATAGTTCCAATCACAGAGAATCCATGGCAATTAGTCGAAAGGGCAACTCGACTTCCGGTTGCCGTAGGGCAACAAATCGAATGTCATCACGCCTGCAATTATCCTGGGCCCCCCCGTGAGTATGTACACTGAATTCAGAGGTATTGCGGTTTTGGTCGGTAATGACGCCACGAAAATCTCAGCTAGTGGTTAACGATAATCGATAGAGTATAACGAAGTCCCTAGTTCGATCATTTTCCACGACAAACACTGGCAACCCAATGTCTGGGTTGGCAAATTTTACTAGAAACCACAATTTCCTCTGAACACTTCGATCCTCGCCTTCGTTGATCCAAGACGACGCGATTTTCTATTCTTCTTGACCTTTTAATATCGAATTTTAGGATTTTGGTCATTGAGATTTTGGTTTGAGAATTTTTGGGAAGATGAATATTTTTAAAATGTTACTAATCCCCTCACGAGTTTTTGATTGCTCGAATGTTGGTCATTGTTTAGAAAATTTTGATTTGAGCAACTTTGCAGGGATCTTTTCAAAATTTCACTCGCTATGATCGGAATGATGTTGTTCGAGCTACGTTAAAGCTACGTTACTTTAACGTTTCGCATAATCACGTTAATAGTGCAGTTGTTTGCATAGGGTTGATTGTCATCGCCTATCGAAGCGTTTCGGTGTTTCGTTACAGATTATTCATTATTTTTCTGTGTCGCTATTTCCTCGACGAATTTCTCTGTATACCCGTACGATAAAAATAAAAATATTCTGCTCGTGTTGCACGAATCAGTACACTCGTTTGATTGCCGTCCTCCAATTACACACGACTCTGCGTCCAAAACACGAGATTTGATTATAAAAGAGATTGTCAAGGACCAAACGAAGTGGTTAAATATCTTCGATTATCGTTCGATGTCTATCGTTCGAGACCTAAGAAGAAGAATTCCACAGCTCAAAAATCGTTCACCGCATATTCCTCGTCTTGGACTTCAAACAAATCCCTAGATCCTTCCCCTAACAATGAACAAGTTTAATTTCCTCGTTGTTATGTTTGGTTACAACGAGCCTAATCGCAGAGTAGATTGGGGAACGGTGGAAAAGCAGCAGGTGGAATCGATCAAACCTGCACTGGCTCACAAAGGGTACGATTAATTGACAGCACTGAAAATGGGCGATCGAAATTCTCGTATCGTGTGCTATTCAACATAGGAAATAACGATCCTCAAAATTGGGCATGCTAGCTGTACAGTTAGTGATTTCCCTGGAGACCCCTAGATGAGAATGGTAAATAGCAAATGTCCCTACAAATGCCATTTCTCTCGCCTAACAAATGAATAATCAAAGCAACAGTCATCTTTTTACTAAAATCTATGTAATTACACTAAATTAGGTTTCAGCTAGCTCGAGACACGAGAAAAGACACATATCACATTTCAATTAGTACAACTATCCTTCGTCGTCGTCTCAAAAGAAGAAATTACAGAAACTAGGGTTAATTTGACTCGGGCCTGATTTGATTTAATTCGTGAAACGGGAAAACTGGAAATTGAATTCCGATTGATATATTTAAAAAAAAAAACGTTTGACATTGCAAAACTTAAATTAGCTATGGATTAGGTTTGAAGTAGTTGGAGATACGACAAAAATCTATATTATCGGTATATCTTGTCGAAGGCTGTATTTCAGTTATTTTTACGATAAGAGTGGACGACGGTGATGAAAAGCGGAGAATAGGAGGAATCAGGTAGCACGTGTTTATTTATTCATGTTCACGTAACCAGTGCCAATTAAGATCGAACGACAACCAGCGCAGGTACCTTCATGGTCGCGAAGGAAGCGTCGCGTCGTCTGATTAAAGGCCGCCCTATTCCACTGGTCGAGACACAAGAAACGTTCTCTTCACTCACTGCCGATCCGATCTGCTTCTAAATTATCGTCACGCGACGTCTCGATCAATCGTCTAGTAATATTTACGTAACTTTGAAAAACAGCCTCCCCTCGGCGAAATCTTAGTAAAAGTTTGATAAGTCTATGGAAATTGTCGTGCCGTGAAAGTATGCGGCAAGTTTATAGGCGGTCCATTAAATTGTTTGCTACTCTGTACAAACTTCTTCAGAATTTATCACTGTTCTTACGACAGATTCTTCGAAGTAGCTTTAACACTGATTTCCTCAAATATATCTGGGAAATTTATTTCGGTACTTTTACGGTTAGTAGAATTTCGTCATTGTTTCTGTGAAATTTTTTTAGAAAGGTGCTTTCGTCGTTGTTTTCTCCAAATATAGGGAAAATTCCGAAGGAAAATTTTCGGAATATAGGGAAATTGAAAAGAAAATTTCTCAAATATAAAACTGCAAAGAGATATTTGTCCAATGTAGGGAAAATTTGGAATAAGTTTTCCGATAGAGAAACAAAAATTAGGGGAAAGTTAGTTACGAAACTTCGAAAAATTTGGAAAAATCAGATTTTATAATTCAATCTACGTTATCGCGTTCCTTTGGAAAAATCTTCTAGAAATTACTTTTGCTGCTGCTTTCTTCTCATACATATAACTCGAGAGGTTACAATTTTGCGAGTTATTATAATTTCATTCGCAGTCGATCGAAATTCAGTGAACGACGTTTATCCGAGGGAATAGGACAGCTTGCTGAGCTCTTGGGTAACTGCTGATCCTCGAAGAATCCGGATGAGATTTGAGAAAACCAACGTGTCGAAAGGAATAACGACTCGTACATCGATATCATCCCTTTCATCTCGACACGATCGTAAAAATCAACTCGTCTGACGCTAATCTTTTTCCTGCCTTCTTTATGGTCACACGCGCACGTGGATAACTCGGTCATCTAAATATCAGCGTCTTAAAATTCAATCTCGAAGTATTCAAGAGAATAATCTAATTCTCTGTACATTATGATTACACTGCGGATTGTTTGCGCATATTAGACAATTTTTAGGTTATGTATTTATTACAATTAACTTAGCTATTTATAGACAATTTAAAGGTATAAAAACGTATAGAATACACATAATATACGTGAAGATATATGAAATATCTAAAGAATGATATTTAGTATAATATTCAGTAGATTAAACAATTTCATATACACAATTCTATTTCCTCGATTAAATTCGTAGAAGTATAAATTTGCATGAATATCAGCAGTCCAATTTTGTTTAATGACAAAATTACTAGAAAATTCCCTATAATTTGAATACACCCTGCAAAAATTTAGATTTGTTTCTAGAAAAACACTGTGGATGTTTACGCTATTATGGCGAATTTAAAGATACCAAAATGCCTAGGCACGCGAACACACGTAATACGCAAAAACATACGAAATGTCTAAAGTACGATATTTGGTAAGTGCACGTGACGATATTCAGTAGATTAATCTATTTCATATACGGAATTTTATTTGCTCGATTAAATTCATAGAAATATAAATTTGCGTGAATATCCGCGGTCTAGTTAGCATTAGTAACGAAATTATTTAAAAATCCCCTATAATTTTAATGGGACGAGAATTTTTGCCCGGTGATTTATTCGCAAAGGTAAGAAAGCGTAAAAGTGGATTCGCCTCAGCGTGTAACGTGGAAAACTCTTGAAAACAGATTTCAATGAACAGAGGAAGCTGCAGTTCTGCGTGGGCGGTCAACATTATGCTAATCACGCGAACCGGAAACGGTCGACAAAGGTTTCGGTTTCGGGCTTAAATATTAAACCCGGATCAAGGGGGCGGCATTAATGACTGACAGGTGCATGAATAGCATTACACCGAACAATACTGCATACCTATGGCAATACGCTACCATAAGTTGGCAGGATCCTCGTTTAAATATAACAAATACCATATAATCTATAATCATAGAATAGAAATATTATAATAACGCAATACAATGTTAATTGTAGTATTAAAATTAAGATATAAGAAAACAATTTATACGAACTTTAACTCAAAGGAGAAAGTAACACAATCGTAAGAAATTAATTTTCAAATGGTATCTCAATATCTAGTTTTCTTCTTTAATAGCATTAAATTATTTTTTACGGTTGTATTACATTCTTCTTTAAGTTAAAGTTCATATAAAGTGTTTTCTTTATCATTGCGTTTAAGATTGTTCATATGAGTTGTTTTAATATTAAAAAATTTATACGAAGTTTAGCTCAAAGGAGAAAGTAACACAATCGTAAGAAATTAATTTTCAAATGGTATCTCAATATCTGGTTTTCTTCTTTAATAACATTAAATTATTTCTTACGGTTGTATTACATTCTTTTTTAAGTTAATGTTCATATAAAGTGTTTTCTTTATCATTGCGGTTAAGATTGTTCATATGAGTTGTTTTAATATTAAAAAATTTATACGAACTTTAACTCAAAGGAGAAAGTAACACAACCGTAAGAAATTAATTTTCAAATGGTATCTCAATATCTGGTTTTCTTCTTTAATAGCATTAAATTAATTTCTTACGGTTGTATTACATTCTTCTTTAAATTAAAGTACACATAAATTGTTTTCATTCGTCATTGCGGTTAAGATTGTTCACATGAATTGTTTTCATAGTAAAAATATCAAAATTAAATGACGTATAGTTAGATGTATATAATAGTTAGAGAAACCTGGATGTATTGCTTACAGCAATCACAAGGATCCTCTACTGAATCGTTTCTGTCGGTGTATCCTACCGATCAAACGCGTAATTCGTTCGCTTTTCTCTGATGAAACCGAGACGTAGATTCTGTGCTCTTCGTTCCTTTTAAACACAATTCCATACGTTTTGCATTATGCATATCTCCTGTATCTTGCATACGCTCTGCATATCGTATACATATTTCGCGAATAGAGCGGATGCTCTATGCAGCCGAGTGTGAGCTTCATCTTTAACACGCTTAGAGACACGAAAATGTTTCCACGGAACGAAACGAAACACCGATGCGCGTTTCTGAATTTCCTTCGCGTAATTTTACGCGCCGATGCCCGCTGAATGGTGCGATCGTTGCGGTTGTCCTCCACAATTTGTCTCACTTACATCGTTCAATACGATCTTTTTAACGAAAATTTAATGTTCCTTCGGATTCACTTGCAGATATTATCGGAGGCCATAAAAGAATCGCAGGCGGCGGGGATTACCTCTAACCGGATCGATCGTCGCGACCATCATCGTTATCGAAAACTGGAAAAATATAGAAAAAAGAAAGAAGAAAAAATAATACCCGGCATGTTCGCTGACAGCAGGCTACGTAACGTAAATGTGAAATCGAAAATAATTCGTTTGAACCTGTTCGACATATTTTTGGGACAGGTGAATTTTTATCCTCGATTTTACTCTCTTTTTTTTTTACTAATTGCCAATTCTGTGTCGAAAACTCTGCAAACAAATAATTTTATCTTCTAAATGGTCGTAAGAGTCAAACCCAAAATCACGTTTTCTATTATTATACGTAGCCGCGATTACTATCATCGAGAGAATAATAATAATTTTCTAATTAAAATATATTCCTTGTCAACGACAGATGAGTGATCCCGACACTTTCGAAGGATGATCCTTGTGATGTTCAGTGTCTCTTGTTTGCTTCAGATCAGTCTGTCTTGACGGTTGACGATAGAGTCTCGGATTTAACGAGCATCGACCAATTAGGGTAGTGAAAGGGACGTTATTATGGTTGTCGATCATAAGCCAATAATAGAACGTAGGCATACGCGTTCTACCGCTGCTTATTCGGGCCATTATGATCGCAGACGCGAATAGCCGACTGCCAATTGCAGCGAAAACCGGGTTTTCCCCCTGCAACCATGTCTAGGTCTATGTAACTTTGACGAGGCGAACTGAAACGATGACATAATCGTGACGGGGTTAGAGCACCGGCTGAAGTATTAGAGAGCCGGATGAAACGACAGAACATGCTCCGGACTGTTCTCCACATTTTAAGGAAACTCGCTTCTTCTTCGCGTAATTTCGATGATTCGGTCGAATAACAGGGACCCGATGAGTAACTTTGCTTCGTGCAAGTTTTTTATAAACCGGCCATGTCGAACGAATTTACGATGATGGACGAAAGAAAGTCTAAAATCGATACTTGTAAATAAGTTGATTGTAACTTCACAAAAAATGTCCACCCGATAAAACAGACATTTTCGTTTGAAATTGTTACAGTTTTTTGTAATATCGTATTTATTCGCCAACGAGCGAAGTTGCAATATTTAGATCGTTCCACGTAAACGTGCGAACGATAAGAAGAAAGAAATTGTATCTGCGCAGTCCTTTCACCAATCACATTAACATTTCCTAGAGACTTTGTTCCATCTCCGATCGAATAGAAACGAAATTTGTTAGCGACTGGCTGTTGCATTAGGCTCTAATACAAAGGTTTAAAAATATCCATTTGTAAACTGTGTAAAAGTAAAGAGGCTGAAACAAGACGAACGTCAAACGCGACTGGGTCACGAAGGATCAAAAATGAACCGACTAAAGTAAATTCCTGTCGATGAATTTTTAACTGCGATTTTTATGACCAAACAGAGATGGACGTAGCTGACAGGTCAGCGGCGCTCATAATCATCGATCAGAACGAGTGCGTGCTCGCGAGGGACGATCAACGAATCGTCACGCTAATCGACGATAAAACTCGAGCATTCTTACCTTCGCTTGATGCTCGATCTTGACACGTTTTTGATTCCCGGCACTCTTAGGCTCCTTTCACAACGATTCCTCCTCCGTTTTATCAGACTGACTGATCAATCTTCCACGAAGATCCATCCGATCTGCCGCGCTCTTTTCCAGCTTCATCACTATCTCTTCTTGTCAGATCCTTGCGAAACCTCACCAACTGCTTGCTCCGTTCCCCAAACTCAGACTCCAGTCCCTTTCCGAGATTTCACACGAGATCCTCCTCGTAATTTCCACCTCCACACCTGTTCACTCAAAGGATCGATAGCTCTAGCCGATCAGAAGCTAAAAAATGGTCTTTCGAGGCGTTTTCTTTCGATTTTAGTTTGTCTTGAAGAGTCTTTGAAGAGTCTCTGCAGAGCTTGATACGAAGGATCATGTTAATATTCGGCGTAAGTGTACATTTGGCGAAATGGGATGCCAAAACTGTGAGGAATGCTGGCCTGCGGAGAAGAAAGCGACGATCTGGACGAGGAATGTGGATCAATCACGGACACACGACAGGAACAAACGGTCCAATTGCATACAGCAGCTTGGCAATTACAGCTTAAACGAGCCAAGGCCCCTCGACGCTCAATGTTCAGCCTGGTAACAGATTTGCCTGGACTTGGCCTCATCTGCCACTGTCTGACTCCTCTTAAACCCTTCAAACTCGATTCTTTGACGAATCTTCTCGTCTAACAACAATTTTTCGCAGCTAATTATCGATAGGTAACAGTTTGTCGAATATATCTTAAGACTATCGAAGAGAGATACTTTAGCAGATCTTCTTCTTCACAGAAGCGCTTCGCTGGGAATCTTCCTTGATGAATCGGCTGGATAAATCATGATCGAAGGATTCGCAGAACTGAGAAGCTTCAAATTTTGTTTCCCCGGACGGTGAGACCCCTGTCAGGATCGCAAGAAGCTCGGGATCTCTTGGAACTCAGCCAATCATTACGAAATTATTCACTTCCTGCATCTTGGATTCTTCGGATGACAGCAAGTTGCAAAAATTCAGCAGGTAACTAGAAAAATAAAACTCAATTCTCCACCTTATTTCCGTATCTCTACGGAGATCTCTGTTCCTCACTGAAACGGTCCAGAAAGTTTCAAAAATGCCAGCAACCCTAGAATCAGAGGACCACCATAGGATTATCACACGGTGTCCCGTGGTGCAGGTGTGAAGCCATGATCGATCAACGAAGAAAGGTTTGTCGAGAGTTCGATTGAAATATTCCTCGTGGTTCTACGAAGGAATCGTTGTGAGGATACACTTTCTGGAGGAGAGGAGCGCGACGCGTCTCGGACAAGTGTCGCGCGCAGACTAAACCTTCCGGCGCGGCTTCCGCGCGGCTTTCAGTACGCGTACTGTGCGCAGGGCTCGACGTGCGTCCCACGCCTACAGCCCTGAGCCGAAGACACGCAACCCCCGACTGAAGATTAACCAGTCCGTCTTGGTACGGCCGCTGAACTGACACCTATTAACCAAGTGGAAACAATTATTTCCTGCGTTGGAGTGAGATACAGTTCTATGGAACCAAAGATTTACGCTTTGTATTTGCTCGGGCATTGCGGTTTTTAGCAAAGTTACGACGACGAACGTAGTTTAGGTTGGAGAATGGTTTGAGTACTGATGTCTGGGTGTTGTAGAGGGAGAAATTTAGATGAAAGTGAGAATCGATTGCAGGTTTTTTTGCGGATTAAGCTTTTGCGGGAATTCCAGTAAGGACTTGGCAGATCTTAGATGGAGAATTCTAAAAGTCACATAGATTCACAGAAAGACCAACCACAAGGCCGAATAATGCGACGAAAGCGATTCTGTTCAAGGGAAATGGACTAAAATGCATGTCCCATGGGGTTGTTTACCACATTTGGCCATATGGTCGATTTTAAATATAATAGCCAGGTTAAAGAAGTCTGCTGCTTTAGCTGATCGTATTAACCCAGTTCTTATCGATTCCCCTCAGGGTTTGGTTCACAATGTGTGTTGTGCTCCTTGTCGTGGTTTACTCTTCCCCCTTTACCGGCCGAATTCAATGAACATCCCATTTCTGATTGCTACGCTCCAATTTCATACGCTCTCCCTCTCCGTTCCTCGGCTTTGAAGCTCCTCCTAATCGCAGACTGTACTACAAACGTACTATTTCGTTTTTCTGCCATTCCTTTTCATGCTGCGTCCTTTAAAACGTTCGCCGATCGTTCAGGACATACTCGAGACTCCAAATGTGTGCAATATCCTTGAAAATTGAAAGTTCAATTACAATGGGCAGTTTTAATAAAAACAGTTTGATTTCTCGATAAGGTTTGACGAAAGAGCGAGGTTAGATTTGACTTTCAAATTTGGAGATGGAATAGTTTCAAATGTAAGGGGATTAAAACAGATATGTCAGAGAATTGTTCATAATTCAGCCAGGTTTCATTGAAACGTGAGTATCTGGTTACCGAAATTGCCCTTTCTCGCGACTGTGCTGCGAAACTTTGAGAAGCTCCTACAATTGGCGAAGTTTACAATCGACATTATTCTTGCATCTCTTTGCCGTGAGGAGTGAGGAGTGAGGAGGAGGATCGCCGTGGGAATACTGTTTCAAATTCCGCTTTGTCTAAGTCCCGAATAGAATTTTAAAGCCAGTGCCAAAATCACCCTACCCCGTGTCTCACGACTTTCCTTGAAAATGACAGAGAGCCGGGAGAAATTGTATCCTCGTTGCTTCGTGACGTCTAAGATCTCAAATTCGTGAAAATCTGATGCTAAACTGGAAAATTTAAAAATAATGGCTTTTCCCGCCAAATGCGTCTTTATCTGTAAATGACGATTATTAAAACTAAATAATTTCAGTTCCCGTTTCTGGATGTCGTTTGCAATACCAAATTTGCGAAGGTTAGGTTAGAATCTTCAAAATTTGCGAAGGTTAGGTTAGAATCTTCAAAATTTGCAAAGGTTAGGTTAGAATCTTCAAAATTTGCGAATGAGTCTCGTTTCTAAAATAATCATTTTTCTCACCATACGAGAAGAGCAATTTATCTGGATTAATTAATCTCATATCGAATTGTACAATGCTAGATATTCGCGAGATACAATCAGAAATACTTTTTCATCTGGATTAATCAGTTTTCAATTGAATACGCAGCGATACGAATTTTCAGAGCGCGTAATTGAATTCTCCTGTCGTCGATGAGATCATTCATTTTTCCGTCTTCGCAACGAGTTATTAACACAGACATACGAAACAATTACTTGGAAACGAAAGAAGATCTGCAGGCGACATTCGTCAAGCTGCAATTAACAATTCATAATTTTCACGATTAATTCGACGAAGAGTAAAACGTATCCCCCGCTTTATCTACGCCAGTTACAATTACATCCATTGCGCATGCGTGATACCAGGACCGTTCTCTCCTATGGTGATTTATTGCGCACAGTCAACTTTGAAATATTTAAAGACGTGTTATTACAACAGTTTTATATTTAAAAATATATATAATACCACGAAGGAAGATATTTTTAACAAATTATTTCATTTTGCCAAAAGGATTATTTATTGTAAATTTTATAAAATGCTACAAGCTGGAGAACAATGTACAATGCAATTAATGTAATTATAAAGTGCTTCACTTTTAACAAAAATATTTCGGTGAAAAAGGAAATATTGGATTATAAATCAAATTTTCAATTTTATTCGTTCATCAAAAATTAAACACATTGTCCAGCTTTCACAAAGGAATGTTTAAAAATTTCACAGAATTTATCTCTAAAAAGAGGCAAGTCTTACAAAAGCAATTATAACGCTGTCAAAAAATATCTAAATTATAATGAAATATAGAAAATAGACATTTAAAAATATAAAAAGTAATATTCTTTCTTATAATATCTATGCTACATTCGATTAGTAAATATTAACAATATACGGGGTGCTCTAATAATTGTGCTAAAATCGGCAAGGAAATGATTTGAAGTACCGTATAAGAAAAAATTCATTCTACTTTTTCTACTTCGTCTACTTAATTAAAAGATGTTTAAACTCGATTTTCTTGAAAACGGAACGTCGTATGAAAAAATGTTATACCATATTTTCAACTTATCTGTCACGTAGAATCACCCTCTTACCGATTATACCACGATTACCGAAACACGCTATATTTCTAAATTCAAATGAAACGATTTTCGTGCACAGAGGGCGGTGGTCTCCAAGCGCCTAGCGACAGTACTGCGCGCCAGTGGCCGGAGCCCGCATCGAAGCCAGTTGTCGTCTCACAATGGGACGAAGTTGTGGTTTTTTCTGGTTTTTCGTGTGGTTCGCGGCTCTCGTGAAACACATCGAGTTTCCTGACGTTTTACGAATGTGAATCCCCAGTGGGCACAGCGTCCACAGGAACAGGATAGTTCCCGAAGGATTCGAAGCAGCTTTGGTGTCACACTGGGCGGTGTCAGGTTAGGTTTCGAAGGTAAGTCGCAATACCAACACGTATATAGAGTTCGTTCATAAGCCATTATTTCGTGAAATTCTTTTTTCACCTTTTTCCCCGCCTCGATGGAATTCGAATCGAAATTTTCCATCGATCAAGCTAAACTCTAACCTGCAAAATAGAGTTTCGCGAATGATTTTGATTTATTCGATTCCGCAAGCACGTTTGAATGTTCGTGACAGGTGACCAGAAACTAGTTCATACTTTATTATAGCGGTGTACCTAGTAGCTCGAGGTTATCGGTTTTTCGATCTCTTATCGAAATTATGTTGTTAGGTTAGATGTTGTGGCAGTTTGTATTGGATATTGGCTGTAGACGTGCAACTTATTGGCGTTCTTTGTTGCTTTGAACGCAACTGTTTACGGGAGATTTCCTGTAATTAAGGAGTTATTTATTACCTCATTATTGTTGACAAATTTCAAAATTCATTTCCCTTCATATTTCCCACTTGATTTTATGTTACCGAAATTTAAAATTTGTATTTCGTATTGTATTTGTTCGAAGCAAATACCATACAGCAAATACAGATATCATTGATAATCACGAAGTACAAATAAATAAAAATCACTCACTAATAGTGCAATAAACAAACACGCGTCGCTAATTAAATTAACAAATAAATTATACACAGATATGTTTCCTAACAAAGAATATAGCAATTAATGAAGAATAATTAAATACATAACGTGATTCGCTATTGATAATAAAAAAAAACACAAACACCCATAATGCAACTTCTAATTATTTTTTAAACATTTTCAAATTATTTCTCAATAAATTGAAATATAAATTGTAATTTTGTTCCATTTATTTTCTAATAAATTTCGATGTCAATTTGAAGAAGGGGAAAAATAACGGTTTATAGGGTAGTTTGTTTGGCGGTAGGAAAGTTGTATAAATTCTGTGGAGATTGGTCGGAAGTTTCTGGCTGTATTAAGGAAAAGTTTTCCGATCTTGGACAAGGATGCACCGAGATATAATCCCTCGAGTACACTCAATGTTCTCTAAAGTGTCTCGTTTCAGAGCGAGAGAGTTCCTCGACACCGGGGGTTCGCACTTCCGTGGCCTAACGTTTGTTAATTCTTCGGCTGGAAAATGCCAATATCCTGTCGCCATCTTACCGACCGAGTCTCAAATTTAGAATCTTTTTTATCGCATTTCTCATAGGAGATAACTTAATTTTCCGCCATGTATATAAAATTTGTCTTAATTATACATGATGAAAATTTACATTATAACGATTAAAATTTACGTTGTCTTTATTAAATGAAATCATCAAAAATGTTTCATTAAAAAACGTATAAATTATCTGGAAGACATTGAACGTTTCAACTTCGCTTTTGTAAGTGAAACATTTTGATAGAATATTATTAAACAGTATTGTTTCCAGAATTTATTAAAATCTAAAATTAAATTGTTTGATGCGAATTGTATTAGCGACATTAAATGCTAGTTCTTCTCGGTTGAATGTTTCTTTTTTACAAAAAAGGTCTTCAAGATGGCTCAGGTAGAATTTATTCAATTATTTTCTTTCCGCTGTGTCGCGTTTCGTTAGATTATCGAGGTGGTGAAAAATTAAAAAATAACATAGGTCTAAACTCCCAAAGAAAGCTCAATCCGGTCGCTTTGCGTCACACTTTATCCTATTGTTTTTAGAGACCCGAGTTTTACGGTTCTGTCTCGAGCCACTTGTGACGAGTGAAGTTGCTAGTAATTAGATTCTTTTGTTCCGCCCTTAAACGCCGCCTTTTTCCCTCCAAATACCATTGTGTTTTGCATGACGGTTAACCGTATTTTACATATTTTTCAGAAGAGAGATACAATCCAATTAAAACTCTAAACGTACGTAGTAACTGGAACGTAGTGCTACGTGCTTGGTCACAACTTCGATGCTTATCATGTAATATTAGCTTTTCGATTACAAATTCGAATTACGAACATTTTGTACGATATTTCTAATCGAGTATTTCATGGAACACACTTCTGGTTTCAACTTGAATTTTTATCACATAGTAGCAAGTACATTACCACATAGTGGTAAGAAATTTGAATTATAATAATTGCACATAATATTGCAAAATGCATATTCCATTTAGTAATACACATTCCAAAGTAGTAAATACTACTAAACGTACTATTACTACTACTAAACGTAGTAGGAAGTACTAAACGTAGTTGTTCGTATTCCTATTAAGATCCAGCGATCTTTTGAATCGTTACGAGCTTTCATTCGCTATATGACGACACTGTCGATCATCGATGGCAATAAAGCTATAAATACTTCAATGCCGAGCTGTTCGCGCAAATAAAGAGATGAAGAGATCAAGAGAGAAAGGGATAGCTAGATAAGCTACCGATAAGCCAACAAAGCCGTATTCTTACCGAAGGAACCCATTGAAGTTCTCCATTTGATTCGCGTCGCGATCGACTATTACCGACCGGGTAAGAAAGTCTTATAAGTCAAGGTATTTGTTCGTGAGTTCATCGAAATCATTCGAACGTATTCTCATTGACTCACGAAGAACGTCGATTGCGCTGTGTCAAAATAAAAAGTCTAACGTGCTAAAGGAAAAAGGTTATGAGTCGAAGAATTCTTTACCCAGACCTTCTGTAGCTTCTTTAGGATAGATTCAACGCCTCATCATACGATGTACGAAGAAAGAGTAGCAGTAGGTTTTCCCTTAGAATACGCAGCGAGCGACACGGATTAGCTTACGGTAAAATCTCGCAAGTAAGCTTATTCGAAATCGGGCCAGCGAATGCACGTAGACCTCGCGTGTACACGTTTAAGAACATAGTAAGTAAAAGTTAATCGATCTCTTGTAAAAAGCGATAGCCGTTGAAAAACCTCTCGGTTGACTGTGCCGAAAAATTGGGAATAAAAAGAGAAAGAGAGAGTATGAAACCGTGTTTGTTCATATACATGGTGTCTCGGTTAAATGAGATCACTTAGATATCTGCTTTATTTTGCGATTGTACCAAAAAGCTTCTCAGGTCGAAGTTAATTCGTTCTCTGTCGATTTTCCGATTATATATATATATATATATCTTTTTTCTATCTATTGCATTGAGTTAGATAACTTGTACAAATTGGCCCGTTATCGCGGAGATCGATATTATTTCGAGCCCAGAAATAGCGAACCGTTAACTCCATCGTTGCGGAATGGAATTTGCTTTGTGACATCTGCCGGTCGAACAGTGAAAGGAATCTGCTTCCGACAGGATTTTACGCTTTATCGGCTGCGCGATCCTAGGGGAAAATCTGACATGTCGCGACACGATACATATTAATTGGTTTCCTGCTTTGCAGCATCCATGTCGGATGTCCATATCGATATAGGGAAATGTTTGATCGTATGAAAAATGGTAGCGATGAAATTTTCAATTTGGAAAAAATTCGCTCACTTAGAAAATAGATAGAAATAATCTGTGTACCAGTACTGGACCGACGTGGGGAATTTTTTGATCGTATGAAAAGTGATATCGGTGAAATTTTCAATTTGGGGAACGTTCGCTCATTTGGGAAATAATCTGTACGTTTGTTCAAGTATTAAAATACACAGTCGACGAAAGATTATTATAATACAGTTACCGGAGATCAAATATATATATCTACGTGGAATTAAAAAGTACTGGAGGGGTTAGCAGATGTTGAATTAAACATTACTAAAGCAGTTTAAAAAATGACTACATTTAGTATGTAGAGCACGTATTCACAAAGTTTTATGGTATCTGTGAGAAAATTCCCTAGATAAGTATGTATGCTTATGTAGCCTCCACTCTAATTCTTTTCTTCTTTTTAGAAAAAAATGTACTCTCATTTTTTTACATTACTTTCTCACTGAGTTTTTCAATTACTCGTGACAAAAATTATTACGCGAGCTACAACACATTTTCTAATGAAATTCATGCGCTTTAAAAATGTCAGAGCTTTTACAAGGTGGAAGCAACAAAACTTTGTACACAGATATGATAGAACTTGCACGTAAATGACGACATTTTATAAATTGGAATGGACACTTCGTTTATGTTCAACTGGAGAAACTCTTTCGATCTAATTAATTTAGTTATATCAGTTTAATTAAATTCGGTCACTTGAACGTTTTCATACATACACACAAACGCGCGCGCGCGCGCGCGCGTGCACATACACACGCACAGTTAAATATTTTCTGAATTAAATAACTTCTCTTTACCGAGAGCTTTCATTAATTCTAAAAGTTTTATCAACACTTCTCCAAAACTGGCAAGAAAGACGGCGGACGTATAGATACTTTAATAGAAGGAAAGATGCATTTCGTTCCTAAAATACATTTACTGCATTTATTAAACTCAGCCTGCCCGCTGAAAATTAAAGCTTCGTAATTTAATACTTGTTTCGAAGTTTCATTAAATTTGATTTCCGATCTTTCTCTCCTATCTGTTCCACAATTAATATTTCGTCAAATAAAAGATATAATATATGTGCGTCATTTATATAACAGTACTAAACACAAGATATTCAAAGATAATCGATATTGCATTTTTAGTCGTATTTTTTGTGATTGTGAAAGAACGTAATATTACGTCACTAGTAATCGGCTGTAGTTTATACAAAGACATAATATTACGTGAATAGTAAGCAGCTATGGTCTATAAAGAAACGTAATATTACGTCAGTGGCAACCAGATGTAGTTTTAAAAAAAAGACGTAATATTACGTCAGTGGTAACCAGGTGTAGTTAAGAAAAAGACGTAATATTACGTCAGTGGCAACCAGATGTAGTTTTAAAACAAAGACGTAATATTACGTCAGTGGTAACCAGGTGTAGTTAAGAAAAAGGCGTAATATTACATCAGTGGTAAACAAATGTAGTTTATAAAAAAAGCGTAATATTACGTCAGTGGTAACCAGCTGTAATTTCCAGGAAGACGTAATATTACGTCGACAGCAATCAGTCATAGATCGTAGAAAGACGTAACACTATATCAGTGGCCATCGACAGCGACACGAGTTAACTCGTCATTTCAGCCACGACTATATTTCTTATAATCTAGCCACCATTTTCGACTTATTCAGTTTTTTAATGCATCGTTGCAATCTAATTGTAAGTTAAGATATACCTATAAAAACCTTCTGTTTTAATCAAATTCTACTTTGAATAAAAAGTTAAAGCATTATAAAAGAGGGAATTAACGTTACTATGCTCGTCACTTGCCAACTAGCCACCCGACCATTCGCTGTTTGCATTCGCACACAGATTTCCATACAGGAGAACCGGGCACGAAATTCTCCGATTCCGGTGAGCCGATAACGGAAAGACCGGTTATCTAATCTCTGCACGGTGAAAAGCGTATGTAGAGGAACGGCGTGTGCATGCAACGTGCTCGTTAATTGTGCACCATTGCAAGGACGAAAAGGAAAAATGTCGGGGATAAAAAACAAATCGACCTGAACTCAACCGAATCGTTTTGCGTGAGTTACGTTGCTGCGAGAAAAAAGCTCACCCTTGCAAATGACGATCGATCTTAGTATACATTGGATGAATTGTAAATATTGTATTGTGTTTTTTCTTCCAGGAATAGTTTACAGGTCATGCACGTACTTAGTACTACGCTTGTTTGTAGCTTCGTGTTGCGTTCAGATGTACTGCTCTGTTGTTCAATTCTAATTGACTAAAGTCCACGTACACAAAATACAGTACTACGTTTGCGCTTTAAATTCATGTGTTCAGAACTTAGCACTACGTTCTTCGCTTCGTTTTTTCATTTCTCAGTTGCGTCAATCCTCAATTACTATAATATGAGTCAGATTATTATAATGTGTGTTATATAATATGTATATTATGTATCATATATTGTAAAATATGTAACAAAAAATAAGCAGTAAATGAAGAATTAGTTAAATAACATAGCCTTGCGTTGCAAGAGAAAATTATCAATCAACTGTTTTATCTGCATTGCATTTTATTGACGATTAATAATAACACGTCTTAACAATATTTTTCAGAGAGGTGAACAAAATAAACTGCAAAACTGGCGGGCCTGGCGAGTTGCGTTTCGACAGTGGTCGACGACGAAGAACAGGAGGAGCTGCGGTGCACAGGAAGCGACGTTGAGATCGAGGAGTACACCGACACCGACGACTCGCCATATGTCGCTTATCAGGTCACTGATAAGCTGTTCGACACGGACAGGGTGGCCTGGCAAAAATTCAGCTTCGTCGCAACCCTTCTGATCGTCGTCGTCTCCATTACCTTTTTGATTATCACCTATCCCCTTTATCTCGAGAGCGTCAGCTACGTGTCCAACGCATACACAGGTATTCCGGAAACGAATGGATAATGCTAATTGTAGTTTCTTCGCGTAGGCGATTTTATTCTGCTTTTATCCTTCCTTGTCGCGCCAACACATTCGTCTTTTTCAAACCGTACGTTCTGTCTATACGTGTTTACACAATTGATATGATATTGATATAAGAAGTTTGTAGTATCGATTAGGATTGTTTGCTATGAGATTCCATTACGATCCTACAGAGAATTTTTCTATTACGTAGGTTATGAACGGCAAGATAGTGATTCTACATGAAGGAATAAATAAAAAATGTAAAATAAAATCTCTTTGTACCAATTTTAGGACTTCTCTTCACTGCCTTCTGCTCTGCCTTCATCCTGGGCATAATATGTTTCATCGCAGGAAGAGTATCTCCACCACCCGCCCTGATTCCAAACAGCATGCGAATCAAGATCCCTCGTTGTGCTCTGCTCAAAATCAGTCTCATCTATGCTCTCTCTGGCATAGTGATCACGCTTTGCTTGGACCAGGACAGGGTCCTCTGTCATCTACAAGATCCCATAAAAGGCATTACTCTTGTCTTTTCCCTGGTCTACTATTTCTTCTTTTGTCGCAAAAGTAAGATTCCACATTTTATCATTCTTATAAAAAGAAAATAAAAAATAATCTATTGTTATAGTGATGAGCTTGCAGAGGATCTTCTCAAGCACGACGATAATTGTGGGTCTCTTCATAAGCGTTGATTATGGCCTCTGTGATCAATTTCGGTGTAGAGGACAGGAAGTTTCGGGTCATACCACAACTATGAGAGGATCTTGGGGCGTGAAGGCCATTTGGACATTCGTTTATGTCGGTGCGCTAGCCGCTTTCGCTATGTTCTTCACTTTGCTCGAGGCCCATTATACCACTGAGGTGAGAGCTTAAAAATAAATTGAAAGAAATATTGTGGACATTTTATCCCGTGTATATAATGACTAGGATTTAAGAACAAAAGAAAAAAAATAAATATACGTATACCGTCACACAAAAATAAAAGTTTTACCAAGAAAATTTAATATTCTGTGATAAAATGTATTCTATGGAAAATACAGATTCCGTATTATTTTTATAAATTATTTTATTCTGTCATAAAAATAGGCAATTGTACAAAAAAAAAGATAATGTTTTTTATGTTCCAGCAACAGAATATGTGTCAAATAATGGCGAGCCAACAGAACTCTTTCCTTTATACGGTATCAAGATTGGTATCGTCACGAGACATCCGTCGACGAGGTTCTGAAGAAGAGGGAGGCAGATTGCTCCACGTGACAGATCCTGACCCCACCATAAAACCAAAACATATTCCAAAACCTCCGATCCTCGAAACTCTCTTCTATATTCACTTAATCGCGTTCTTCGCCATTTTATCGATGTCCTGGATCGACACGTTGCCAGGAATAGGCAGAGTAAGTTAATTAAATCAATTTACATTTAAAATTATGGTGGGATTCTATTTACTCAGTAGACATCAAGAGTACAAGAATCTAATAGTACATAGGAATTTAATGATTCTCCCCATTATCTATAATTTTTCATTCATAGTAGAAATTCATAATCAGATAACTGGAATTCAATAGACAAGATTTATTTATTTGATCGATTTAGTCAAGTACTAGTTAAGACTTCATTCCAGTAAATGAAGTTGTACTTTTTCTGTTCCAGGGATTATCTCCAGCAGAGCTATACCGCGTGGTGGAGCATGGACTCATGTGTCACTTCAAAAACAGCGACAACTGCTCAAATATTTCTACTCGTGGCTGGATCTTCTTAATAGCCTATATCATCTTCTCAATTTCTGTATTGAACTTCTTGTCTATAAGTGAGAGCGCTGTCTTCACTGTTGCTACCGCCACTGTGTCCCTTCCATTGTCTGTAATCTGGTGGAGCATCTATAAAATGGATGTTCACGGCCGTGAGTAAAAAGTCTCTAATTAATTGACCATGTATATCTTTGCTCATAAGGATTGAGATACTTAGGAAAAATTAGAAACCTGAATAATCACCAGAAAACTATAACAAGCTGTAGGAATTATTGTCTCATTTGAAATGATTATATATGTGATTCGTAAATCAGACTCGGATCTTGATTACGCTTTTGAGACACACTAAAATCGCTTACTTTACAAAACTCAATTTACTTTAGAAGTCCTGCCTGTTTCCTCTAGAAGCAATAAGATTTCTCAAACGAAGGATTTAAACAGGTTTCATCACATGGTCTCCCGGAGTGACGGGAGAGTTAATCTGCGCTCTGCTGGGTCTTCCTGTGGTCCTTCTAGGCCTAGGTCTTCTCGTCAGATCGCATTTCCATGACACTCAGCCCTGCTACTTGACCATGCAACCACCTGACGTACAGTGTGAATCTTCTCAAAGATGAACATCTTTCAGGAAACCATCTAGAGTCTTTGTATTTAACTCTACAGCATAAAGGATCCATAATAATCATTCTACAAATTTTTGTTTAAACGTATGAAAAAAAAAGCAGAAGAAATCGAACGTCAATATTTTATAGAAATTAAAGATATAGGGGTAAGAAGGAGAAAGAAGATGCTTTGGGAGTAGCATGTGCAAGAACACGTGTAGTGAGAGCTCTGCAATCGACTGGGGTAGTGACTTAATTAACTTTTTAACCGTTGTAGCCCAAAGCCCAGTTAAGCAAACTGCCAAATATATTGTAGTAGTTGAAAATGATACGGTGAATTCGTAAAGTTAATCAATGATTAAAACTTACAACTTTTTGTGACACAACAAGTAATTTGTTGTGACGAAATAGGATCATACGGACTTAGAGCAGTTAGGCCAGTTCTACATCAGTTCTGAACCGATTCTTTCTTTGCACTGTGTTTGAAAAAGTTTCTCTTTTTTTATCTAATTAATTAATCCTGTGAAAGGATTAATCTTAAGTTTTGTTTTCTATCAGTATTATTACATTTATGGATACTACAGAAACAAATATAGAAAACTGGCTTTACCGCCCCTGATCGATGGAGTGACCTCTCTTGAACTGGAGGAAAGCTTTCTGTGCACAGTTGTGATAAAGGAGGTGGCATGGACCCGGGGAAAGCAATAATATCGACTATCTCGTATACGCGAAATAAAGAAAAAGAGCGAAAGAGAAAGAGGAGGAGGAAGGAGAGAAGCGATCAATGTTTCCTATGTAATTTGCCAGCGAGAACATCCGTCTAGTCACACAACGTTATTGCCGATTTATATTTTATTTTGATAACGAGAATATTTAATATTTTCGAAACAAAGAACGTTCGAATTATACGTGTTGAGAATATATGTGAATAGGTGTGCGTGCGTGTATATGTGAATGAGTGTGTCAGAGAAAGAAACAAAAAATACAGAAGATATTTTATAAACTCAAAGTATAATAGTGTGTACTGGATTGAAAGTTGCATATTATTGAAAAGGATCTGCTTAGAGGTTAGGCTTCTTTGTTATTCATTGCCATGTTTAATGAATCTAGCAACAGAAATTGAGAATCTAATGTCTCTGTTGAAATATCGAAGAAAATAGAGCGGTTCAATCTGTCTATAATATTAACTCTCTATAACTCTGACTCTATAACTCTATAACTGTAAACAGAAACATACCAATTTGGCTTCTAATATGTTCCCAAGTCGCCATATTGGGATTATAGCCATTTTTTTAACAAATATGAAAGAAGACAAAATGACGTGATTGAATCTTCACAGGTACACCTTTTTAGATAAAAAAAACTTACAAACTTTGATTTTATAAAATTTTTTGGGATGTTATATTTGAAGTATAGAGCTTTTACTGTCTGATGGCAAAACAATTACCGGTTTATCGCGATTCTGTGATCCTCCATTTCCACTTCGTGCACACGCGAATATTTAGATAAGTATATTTGCCAAAGATAGGAGAAGAAGAATGTTAAACGTCAGATTTTTCAGTCTTAGAAATAGAGTATAAACGCGAGTGTGTGCGTACGCGTGAAAGCACAATTTTACACGAACAAATATGGTGCACGAACAAATTCGAACTAGTCGGAGTAACTTACATGAGACATGTTTCTACTTAACAAAATTTCTGATCTCTTCAGCGCAAACTGTGCGATCCTTTTTTATATTTTTACAAAATTCATTCACGTGGATAATCCTGTTGATATTCTTGACCATTTTAATTATTTATCGCAACTATTTATGCGAAAATAATTCTACGCTTTCAGTATTATTCTATTAGTATTCTGTGTACAGAGTGTTTCTAAAACATTAAATAAGTAGATGAGTTATCTTATATGAAATTTAAGATGTCATTTAGAATTTTAAGCCTATTATTTTCATCAAGTATACAGTGACCATGAAAACAAGTAGGAAAAACATAATTTTAAAAGACAATTATTTTAGAAATGCTTTGAACTGATAAATGCATGTACTTAATTAACAAAAATCTTATGGTTGGATTGTGGATATCAATACACATTCACATTCTTATGAATGTAAAGTAATGAAACCAAAATGTAGATTTTGTCTATGAAATACTATAAGAAGTACTTTACTTTGAATATTTTATATAATATATATCCAGTAAATTTTTGTGTCTTTTTCCATAAATGTATAGGTATCCACAGTCTGCTTATGATAGCTGTGTTAGCTCAACTTTTGTAGAAGAGCCTTCTTTTTCTACGTATTTAGTACTTAGTATGTAAGCACTGCATTTTATCTTAGACGAATTAGGGTGAATCGTTTCTCCATGACTGTCAATCCCGCTCCTCCTTCTCCTTGGACTGACACGCAGTCCCAAAAGCTGATCAAAAACCGCTGTCCGCATAAAATCAAAAAGAAATGAGGATGTGATTGAAAGTGGCTGAAAGGAAAATTGTAAAATTCGTGCCAAAATATGAGATACCGAGTTTTAGTCTGTAGCGACTCGTGTAAACGATAGCTAATAAGTATTTATTAGAGCCGTACTGAGAATAGCGTGACACACATAGACAAGTACCGTGAATTAAGTGTAGTTTGTTGTTGGCAGATGTTGAGATGGTAGAAATGTAAGAGAAAGAGGAATATTCGTTGTTGGAAATATGTCAATCATATTCTATCGCAGAAGCTATATACGTCCATGACTTTTTTACACTGATAATAAGCGTTCCAAGTGTAATTATATCAAGATTGCAAGAAGAATAGGCTTTGAGATGGTCTTTGATGTCATTATTTCTATTTTATTTATTCTATTAGTATCATATTAATATTCTCATATTGCTGTAACTGAATGAGAATAAAACATTAAATAGCGTGATTAGATTTCACTTGGTACCATTGGATTATAGATTATAACCCAACTATTGTCGTTATCTCTGATCCAATGATGCTAGTTTTAGAAATTGGGGAAGTTTATCAGTGAATTTTCAGTAATATAATCTTCGCTGAAGATGAATTTTTACTAGACCTATTAAGGTCTATTCTTCCTGCAATTTTGCTATAGCTGCTACAATAATAAAAGACGAAAACGGAAGAAAAACAATAACGAACGTACTACTATTATATTATTACTCTATAGTCGCAACATTTAATCGTATATATACGTATACATATATTAAGAAGTAAATCATGTTATACAATTAACGGAAGACGCAAGAGGGAAGCCGATTTCAATTTGTAGCTTTCTTAATCGACGAGACGTAAATTGAATTACAGACGCAGTTACATACAAAGAAAATGATTCTAAACTTTTTTAAAGAAAGCGCAATTAACGAGTAAATAAGTTACTCTGGTTCAACGAGGGAAATAAATTCGACAGAAGGGAAACTTGATGAATCGGAGAAGTTACGCTTAGAGAAGGTTACAAAGTCTATTAAAGAATAAAAAAGAAATAAGAAGAAAATTAAAAAAAAAGAAGTAAAGAAGAAAAAAATAGCAAACTGTTGATTTTTAATAATTTATTTTTTAGCGAATCATTTTCTCATGTGGCTCAAGCACGATGAGTGTTTTCATTGTGAATCAACTAGTCAACACTTCCAGGGCTTTTCCCTAATTATTATCTGATGCATAAGACGCTGTTCAATTGCGCTGGTTGTTATCGCCAAATGTTGAAAAGGATGAAACTATATTCTGCGTACAGGATATCTAATCGCTGGCTTTCTGATAGTGATTTATTTTTTTATCGAACGCTCACGACCTGGGAGGGTTGACCTATCGTAGGCACATTCGCTGCTATTGATGCATATGGTGCGTCGATGCAGAATCAATTTCTTTTTCAATATTTGTATCTTTTTACATTGTTATTAATATGTTATATTCGCTCGGTATATCCCTCAATTAGTTATTAAGTTATTAGTTGTTGTAGTGTGCAATATTGAATCATAGTACTATATATTTTGTATTTTCGATCAAATGATCTAGGAAGTTGAAGAAAGTATGAACGTGTTTATTATTTAATATATCTTTTAGAATTGAATTATTTCAAGTAAACACACTTCCGATGAAGTATTTTGATAACAGCGAATGTGTTAAACAAAACAAACAAAATAACTAACTAGATAACAATCGAAAGAGACCCAAATTTCTGTTGCACAAAAATAAAAAAAGAAGATTGCATCTGATGCAAACTTGAATGGAGAAATATTGTTACATTTATCTGGTTGCTTGTGGTTGAATATTTTTATAAAAGGACCGTAGTGCGTTCGAATACTGATTACAATGGTAAATTAGCGCGCGACATGCTAAGCAATGCGAAACGATAAACGCGTATTTCGCATCTCTTTCAGATAGACGCTTTACGAAACTTAACAAAAAAAATAC
This sequence comes from Bombus impatiens, assembly GCF_000188095.3. NCBI lineage: Eukaryota > Metazoa > Arthropoda > Insecta > Hymenoptera > Apidae > Bombus > Bombus impatiens. The sequence continues at coordinate 1,075,810 of NT_176526.1, read as the reverse complement.
TATTTACCAGCGATCAGCAGTGCCGTATATACACACACATAATATATATACATATACATATATATTTATACTGGGTGTCTTCCCCGTGAATATAACGTTAACTATGACATTTCCAACCGTAGCTCGTATACAGTAGCATCTTCAACTTCCGGTCCGCCAAATTAATTCCGCGCTTAAGCAATTTTTCAATCGTTTACTTTTGTGATTTTCTTTATTAGGATTTTTCAAATTTGATTTACAATCGCGGATCAAAAGCTTTGATGTTCGTTAGTATTGGAATATAATAAACTTAGATTTATCGAAGTATGAAAAATGTTTTATTAATTGTGTAACTAAGTTGTAGAATTTTTTGGCGGACGCGAAGCTGAAATTTTTAAATAAGTGGAATCGAAAATTTCGGCGATGGGATGCGACGAAATTAACATAAAAACGATATTACGAGAATGAGGAGAACTGCTGTTAATAATTTTGCATCGAAATTCTTAAGTATATTTGTAAAATAATTTATTTGAGAAATTCTGTTACAATTTTTTCATGTAACGCATTGCATTTCTCCTCGAAAGCATCTCCCATAACAGTACGTATGTAGTATTGGAAAGAGGGGATTTTGTGAAAAAGCAATTTGATAAAAAAGAAAGGAAAATAAGCGTATTCCCGTGGTCGATGTTTAGATTCATAATTACGCTCAATATATTCACTATATTCAACAATTATGTACCGGATTGTAAATGTGTTAATACATACATATATATACTTATATAAAAAAGGTAAAAAAAAAAAGGTCGTCGTATAAAGCTCATCTTCTCGTCACTCGACCACTCGTCGTCCACTCGTTTGAATAACAAGATCAATTAAGTTGCTGAAAAGCAGGCACCGACTAACGAAGTTAATTATGTACCAACCACGAGACACTCGTGAGATAACGTAGAATCTCTTCACTGTCGGACTTGATATTCATCTCGAGTGTCCTCGTACTGATTCTGCCCATCACTGCTTTCTTTTTTCCTCTAAAATCCTCTCACTAGATGGTGAAATGCGTCTTTTAAAAATGACTAGCTAAAAACTAGTTTCGATATTTATTCAGTTACTAAATGCGAATTTGAATTTTAGTTTGAGATTGAGAACGAATCTGAATGTAAATTCGAACATTATTCTATCAAAGAGTTTTAATTATTTAATTGTTACTTAATGGACAATAGAATGTGTCTGATGAAACTCATGGCACAAACTGAATTACCATTTGGATTCCTTCTTTCTTTATTTTTCTTGGAATATTATATTCATATCTCGAAAGGTTCTACAAACAAAAAATACTAATAATATTTCTTGATGAACAAAAATATTTCATTAACCATTCCAGATATTACAGTCGCAACAGCATAACATGAAAGAACTCACTACAGAACCTATCTCTCGCACGTCTTAGTTCTTTTTAAAGTTTCAAAACCTGCAACCTGGCCGTTCTATGAACGTCTCCTATCCTCTCGGACATTTTTCTGCCAGCAAAGCTGTAATCTTCGTACCGAAACTCATGTAGAACCTCGAAACCCAATTTGTCTGCGATTCGTTGACTGTAGTTAGAGGCAAATATACCAAAAATTATCTCTGGGAGCACGTGCTGCTCTAGAACGTCACCGTCGATCGATGTTCTCTTCATTGTACCGTTCAACAATCCTCGACCGAACTCGATACACTTTTCTACCATTTGGCGGCCGATCCCTCGGCCTTGGTAACGTGGATTGGTGCCAAGATAAAACAACTCCAACGCCCCATTTGCATTGTTCCTCTCAAAAATATCTACGCTGCACTGAGTCTGTTCTTGGACCAAGAAGCAGCAGGATTAATCTTAGTTGGTTTCTTTAAGAAAATTTTAAAAAAGGTTATTCTAATAACGCTCTGGTTGCTATTAATGACACTCTAATTGAAGTTATGAATTCCAATACAGGCCAAGTCCACGAATTTGCTTCGATTCGTTATTGATCTTATTGATTGGTGGAAAGATGCGAACTAGTGCGTGGTCTGGAATTCATAGCTTCAGTTCCAAAGATAAACTAGTACTGTTACAGTCACAAGAAACGTCTTAATCAAGTTCAAAAATACATCTAGTTCTTCCGAATCTCTAAATAAAGCCTGTGATGGTAGCAAAGCAATTACCGAACAAATTGAAGATAACACTTGATCTAAACGAGGCAATTTAGCCAATCATCAAGAGACACTTACGTCATCGAGAAGCTTGACAAGCTGCCTGCACGTCTGGTGCCTCAGGTTCTCCTCTATGAACACCTCTAGCTCATCCTTTACTCCTTCTTTGGGTCTAGCCTTCAAAGTGATAGAAAACGTTCGGTGAAAATCACTTAAAGAAAGTTAGAGGAAAAACTGGCTAGCTACTATGGAAATGAATGAAAACTTGCATGAAGCTTGTTGAACGCCACAGCTGCTAATTCGTTCGTCTTCTTGTCAACAGCTATCAACGTGGTACCGTCTTTGATGACTTCCTTGAAGACTAACAACATCTCTTCTGGAGCTCCATCTTCTTCAAACATCCCCAAACCTATTGCCAGATTTTCCTGTTTCATGGTCTGAGCCTGTATAGCCAAAGCATCCTCTACTTTGTCTCTGGTGAGTAGTTTGTAGTTCAGTTCATCGTCAGACTCCAGAGACATGGCTGAGAAGCGAAATGGTAAAACTGGAACTAAAATTTCCAACAGGACTTAATCCATTCACCATTTTGTCTCATGAATCCTTTCTCCGAGGGAGCTGCTCGATTAACAATTGTGATAAATATAGATAATATAGATTTTCATATAAATTTCTGTGATTTAACGTTCGACTAATTGTTTTATCTATTTTATTCAAGATGAAAGGCGTTTTTATCTGTTACCTGTTGTTTTGACAGGCTGATAAAGAAACAGATAGGAAGCAACACGTGCTGAGACGACTGGCAGCGATAACTCAGTCATAGACCAATATTTGAGGAAAATGATGTTCCCGGCTGCATGTGCGACAACAGAATGAAGCTAAATTCGAGTAGTTTCTTCCAAGCGACCTACACTCTGGCTATTAAGGCCTTTGTTGGCACAGCTCTGGTGTCTTGATAAGCAGCCTCCGCTTCAGTTTTCAGCGTCCAATTAATGCATATGGGGGAAACGCTCGTATTATCTGTGTACAAGTTGTAGAACTATAATCGACGCACTATTGTTTTTCAAAGCGAGGACTCTGAACTGCTTGCATCATTTAGGACACGTTCATAAATAAAGATTATCATGTCGAATACTTGGACGTGATAGATAAAAGAACGATTCAAAAGAAGGATCGTTAAAGAATAATTTGTTTATTGTAAAAGACCCCTTGACATAATAATACTTGAATAATACTTGTTTCCCCTGTATGTTTTGACGGAATAAGACATAACGTGTGTAAGAAAATATTTTTAACTAGTACTCTTCACTGATTAGTGAATTATCTGCTGACACACTATACATGTGCTACCTTATCGCGTGCAAGCACTCTAAACTCGATTACAACAATCAGATTAACTTAATAACGCAAGGTCGTGGAAGTATATATAGACACTGAGCCAATTTTCTTCGTATTGTACAATTTTATGCAAGAAAATATGTATTTTCTGTTGTATCTCTAAAGATAAACCTATCAGTATCCTTCTTATCAAATTCCTTCTTAATAAGTAGATTATGGATATTCATATAAATTCATATTTTTATAAAAAAAATAATAGAATTTACACAAAGATTTGTATCGTCTAATAGTATAACAATATTAACATATTATTATATTATATATTCTTGCACATTATATACATCCTCGCATCTTTCGATCTGCCATAAATTCATAGAAATCCGCAGTCCAATAATAAATTAGTGTCCTAACTAGTTACATTCAGCCTAAAATAGTCTTTTAGCCACTAGGAGACAGTTCAAATGTTCGTTTCCTATCCTCTCGTTGAAAGATTTCCCATTAAACTGGAACTCTTTGTAGTTGGTTGACACCAGGCTCTCGAATCCACACTTTGCTGAAATCTTTTGTGAATAGTTTGATGTCATGATCGCAGACACTAGGTTAGGCACTGCTTCCAGATTTTGTATCGTATTGTCGCCATTTATCGTAACTGGTGTCTTCACTGCCTTTCCCTTTTTCAACTCCTTTGCAACTTCTATGGATGTAGAAACCAATAGTTCCCCTATCCTACGCTTCTGATTATTCGGCAAGGTAGCCAAGAACATTATTTCAAAAATACAGTCGGTGTTATAGTGCTTGAATAAATTCATCTTAGCGTCTATGTTGATCATGAAGTCCACTAGAGCTTTCGACGACTTGTACTTGCAGTTTTCACTGAATACCTCGAAAGCGCTCTTGTCTGATGAACCGTTAAGGACCTGGACAATGAAGGCAGTGTCTTTTTAATGGTTGTACGGTAATTATCGTAGATATTCTTATAAACTCGTATCTAGCAGTATGTTTTGGCTTTTTCATCCTTTTTATTTACCTGTAGCTTGTTAAAAGCCACTCCAATAACTTCTCCACTGTGTATGTCCACAGCCACTACACTGACGCCATCCTTGGCAGCATCCAGGCAAAGGTTCTCGAGTTCCTCTGATGCACCAGGTTCCGAGAGTAGGTCTACACCTCTGGATACGCTCTCGTAGACAAAGAAGCTCTTTCTCATGACATCCAGAGCTCCTTCCAGAGTTTCGTTCGTCAAGGATTCGAAATCAATGGTCCTATCCTCTGTGGAACCCCAGACTCGGTACGGTGGCATTCCGTTTCGTTTCCTAAACGCAAATACAATTATTTGAAATAACTAATGCGATATTTATTCTTCATTTACATTAGAAAAGATGACAAGGGAAGTGCGTGTGATGGGACACACTAACGAACTTATAAATAAGGAAACGTTTGCCTATCTCAATTGCGTCCTGAAAAATGTTCTTTCCATCTTTCTATACGATATAGCACCTACAAATAGAAATTTTCTTCTTATATTATGTAAATCATAAAGAAAACCAAAAATTCTCTGAACGTCATTATTAGACAACAGATATTTATGGAAAAATGTTGGACTTAGACAGATTTGTTTCATCTAACTAATATTAGAACGAGTACTGTAACCAATCAGTACAACTAATATGAGCCAGTTAGCTGTTGCGACATCTTTGAGAACTTTGGAAAGTGTGTACTTAAAGTGTGTCGCAAAAAAGTAAGCGATGACGAGTATACTCGTCAAATACAGAGTATGTGTGGCTGTTATAATATAGAATTAAGTCGAAACGAAATGACTGTTTTATTTTTTAATTCTATTACTGACAGAGCTCGTCATAACGCAAAATATTGCCAATTCCTCACGACGAGTATACTCGTCGGAAACAGCTAACTGTTTAAAAAATTAGGATCACAACTTTCGACGCAGATTACTCGATTCACTACCTGTGGTCTGCCAAAAAGCCACCGAATCGCGTTAGTAACTTTCAATAACGAGTTACAGTTTAATTTTATTCCTTCTCACCTCATTTTGACTGACAGATGTGCAGACAATGCTGGGTCACGCTACACTGGCCATGACCAGCCACATCCACGAGAATACAAGGCGACCTAACACCGTCGATTACCAGGCTATCGGTTGATGGATAAAACGGCACCTATGTACCGTGTTTTGAAAGACACGCAAACAATGTTATCACATTTCACGTGCTCTAGAATTTCTCCAATTTTTCCATCGGCTCTCTTTATCCTCATATCTCTTAAAATAACTGACCAAATCGGTCGAACGAGATCGAAAACAACCACACAAAGAAATTTCAATTTTTCAAACAATTCTATCAACTGGAAAGCAAGTGCATCTGCTATTACAACGAATAACATTTACGATTTATTATGAGGCGAACGGATAGCGAGGAATTCTTTGGAGTCGAATGAACCCATTATACTCGACAACAATGCGATACCCGTTTGAGAAACGTGATATATGCGAGTCAATGGAACCATATAGCTGCATACAAGGTCATGTGTCAACTTGTTGTGGATAGATGGTGGGAGGGGGAGCTGATGAAAGTGCCGCAGAGATAAATTTAGTCGATCCACAGGCCATCAGAGGTCGTTAACCGTGTGTAAAGCTAATTTAATTAGTCAATGAGGCAAATCTTCATTGAGGATTGTCCATTACCCTCCGCCAGTGGCCATAAACTTGAAATTCTTCGTCGTTCAAGATTTTCCACTGGCAAGCCATTCGATTGATGATGGAATTTTGGTGAATTTCTTGACACGGTTCGAAGGAAGAAGAATGTTTTAGAGATGCTACTGATAATTGATTGGTAGCAGCTAGATCTATTTTTGCGAAGAAGGTCCAGCATGCTTTGGATGGCGATTTTAGCGACTTTATCTATGGAAATATTTTTTAATATTATTATGTAGCAACTATAAATATAATAAATATTAATATTATAATATAGAGAGGGGTTAGGTTGGGGTTAGGCTGTTACCGTACGAGATTACTTTCTTCTGATTTATTGCACAAAGATACAATAAACAAAAGTAGGAACCAATTGCCAATAGCATTTCTAGAAATATTTTTGTCTATCCTTTCGAATCGTGTCGAAAAATCTGTGTGATTCTGTCGTCAATCGAGTAGCGTTCCCTGTCAGTCCTAAAGCTGTAGTAGTTTAAATTTTAAGCGGACAGTACCACACAAGATATGGCTATCTTGGATAGTCTGGAAAACACGATTTCCAAATTGTTCGAAGATCAACAGATCTGTCATTTGAAACAAACAAGGTCATTTGTGTAGAATACTTGTACCATTAATTTGTACCTGCATTTTTCGGAAGTATCCCCAATTAGTAAAGAATTTTCTCTGATCAATTCACATATGTTCTATGTTTTTGCTTTTTGCAAAATTTCTGCGCGTTCGTTTTAATTTTAAAGTTTTCCAAAATTGGATAGCATGATGGATGCAGATAGATTATAGTAGATGGATTTGTAAATGTGCCGATGTGAAAACGTATCAGTGATTTTACGACTGATAATATTAATTGGCAATTCCGTAAATGATAATTGAAGCGGTCCAGGGTAAAACGATGTTGTTGCAACACTGCTAACGGATTTCTAAGTTTGAAATTTCCAATTGTTCTTAACACGAGAGGGTGCATCGTCCTTTTATTTTATCGTTGGAAAATTTTGAAAAAAAGAACTTTATTTTATGATGACAATATTAGTCATTTCGTATTTGTTAATAATTAAAAAAAAAATTCAGACAATAATGAAAAATATAGCAGATATTAAAATACTATGTCTAATATCTGTGACATTTCAGAAATACACTGTTACAAAATTTATCACCGAAGACATAAAAAACTATGTCGTGAAGAAGCGAGAAGTTCAAACCGACTACCGGAAACTTCCATCGATGACAACCTAGATACTTCATTAATAGATAAATCATGAGGCACGTTTCCTTGAATTGTCACTAACAACTATATCAATTTTTATTATTAAAAATTTCATAAAAGAAATTTGAAATTACTTACAATAATGTATAATTCTCTTTGTATGTGTTTGTAGATATATTGCGTTCCAAAATTTCGATTCCGCTCCTGTAGAACAACTTCAGCGAATTGCAATTGGTTGAGCAGAGCCAAGATATTATAACCGTAGTGTAACACGTAAAATAGTCAATTTGATTCGCGGGACTTTCAGCGCAGTATTGGTACTTCCCAGAACAAGATATCATATGGTTATGTAGCTGACGTTATCGCATTCTATAGCAATATCAAATGACGAATGTTCTCAGGAAGAAGAATTGTTCGATTGGATCGCAGCCATCCAGGCTGTCAAACAAGCAAGTTGCAATAGACCAAGCTGTCCAGTTTCTAGCGCTAGCGTTTGATCGGTCGCTCGAGCAAACATGTAAAGATACATGAATATAAATCAGAAATGTCTTTCACACGTTTTACAGTTGGTAATTAATCATAGTGATGATTGCAAATGTATTGAAGCGATAGTAGAGAGTGTAGATAATAAGTATTAATTATATCAGTAATACGAGTAATTAATATATAATAAACAATGATTATAGATAAATTATTTAGTATGAAATTAAATTAATTTAATATTTAATATAAAACTGTTGAATAATTTGTCTCAAAGTAATATTTATTAATAATTATTTTTGTTAATAATACATTTTTAGAAACAGTAATTATTATACAATTAAATGGCGTATGAGAACTGAAAGATACAGGATACTCAATTTTAGCTCATATACTTTTTAGCAGAAATATACATTTGTATACTTTTTTGTACGATACATGCTATCTGGAAAATTTTAAATAAGTTGCAAAACCATAACAGAAACAACATTATGTGGCGGAGTGTCTTGAAAAATAGGTCGCCCATCATTATCTTTGTAGTGCAAAAGATCTACATCCATAATGCTTTTTAATCCAAGTCTTCCCGCCGCTTTTTTCGAATACAGAGATGTATACACACCAAATATGAATCCGACGTCTTTTACGGTATTTTTCGCGAAAGAAATTCCTGCAGCCATTAGTGACCTTGAAAGTCCTTGTCTACGATAATTTCTATCCACAGCGACCGCATAAAATTCCACGGCTGCCTTGGAGTTTGGAAACTTTCCATATAAATCAGCCGTTTCACTGATCTCTGATAAATAGTTGAAATATTGCTTCATTAATTCATTTTTAGGAGGATTGTTGCTGAAGGCAGCGGAAACGCCATCAGCACCATCATCGGACTTCGAATTCTTACTAACTATCATCAGGTTTACTCCGATGATTTTTTTCGATGATTTTCCTATCGCTATGATGCAAGGTGAAAAAGCGAAAATTGCCCGTATCAGTCGCTCGTGATCGATCCTCATCGATTCTTCATCCTCAATTGTTAACGAATTATTATCTCTCAAACTTTTCAACATGGTCTCTTGCTTATCGAAATTTTCATGTAAGAAAGATAAAATCTCCGATAAGTGAGTGTCATTCGCCCATTCGAAAGTATATTGATCGTTATTTGATTCCATTTTTCTATGTATCAATATTGTAAAAATGAAGATGTCAGTAAGTTAGAAATCTACTTTACCATCGTGTTTTTATTTCATTCGTTAAATCACTCTTTCACCTGAAGCAGAGTTACTGTTTATTCTATTGTCTTTTATTTATGTATACCTTAATTGATAGTTCTATATTATGTAACTTTTCGTTTATGTTGGTGACAGAAATATGTTATAAGTCGATGTTTCTCGTTACATCACAATTAGTCGTGCAATGGACTCACTCTACTTAAATGTAAATTGTTGGAAGGTGTTACACATAAATAGAATCGTAAACTAGGGTTTTGATTGGTCGATATTGGAATTCGGTTCATAACATATTCATTGATAGAGCACGTGATTCATTCTCATCTCCAAACTAGCCTTCACAAACTAATCTTCTATATTCTTTAAAATTCCGACGAAGAAATATTAATAGCATCAATTTGAAAGCATGTAAGAATCTATAGGCAAATAAAAAAGAAATAATTTAATCTTTATAAATCGAAAATTTTGAATTCATATTTCAATGGAAAAGAAAGGAGGAAATTTTATAAATAGCGAATAATAGTAAATTGAATTTATATATTTTTATATTTTTATGGATATAACTAAAGAAGGTATATTTAAATAGAAATTTGTTCCATTTACCAAATATAATAAATACTGTAGTTGTATATTTTATATATATTTACATATTACATGTATTGTGTACATTTTTACAGCTGTCTGATAACTGTTATGAAAGAAGCACGGACGGAAAGAAGCTACTATAAAGAAAGTAAACGTCGGCCGATTTTTGAACACGCTCTAACATTTTCGCGGTAGAGCGCGCGGATACGCGTGCGCACGCAAGACGCAACAACAAAATAAGATGGCCGAACAGCGAAACAAATAGAGCGCCGTTGTAAATAACAAACCGTTCGAGCACGTTTCGAAACGGTATTTCTTTAAAGAACAGCCGGTGCACGGTACTCTGAAAGCGCCTCGGTCTCGGTGCTTCGTGTTCCCACGGTGTGGAATCGTGCGAGCAACGGGCAACGTGGGGTCGCGCATTCCAAGCCACGATTCACCGTTGAATGCGTCACGCGTGTCCACAAGCATCGAGGAGAATAGTCAAAGAAGAAACGAGTTGAGAATCGCACATTGCCAGGATGCAATTGCGAAAGCGAGGTTACCTCGCGTTACATCTCCGCTTACGGCTCGCCTAGCTCCTCATGCTAGTCTCGTCTTCCGAATTGCTTGGAACACAGCATGAAGGAGATGCTTGGAGGGTGCTGCGTGTGTTCTGACGAGAGGGGTTGGACTGAAAATCCACTGGTGTATTGTGATGGCCAAGGTTGTACAGTTGCTGTACACCAAGGTTTGTTTGTTACGTTGATTCTTCTTCTGCATAGAGTTGTATGCTTACAATTGAAGGTATACAATCGTAATGTTACATTCTAATGTTGTTATAGCTTGTTATGGTATCGTTACGGTACCTACGGGACCATGGTACTGCAGGAAGTGTGAGTCGCAGGAACGTAGTGCCCGTGTAGTAAGTTTCATAATTATTGCCCTGAAAAGTACATTGTTTACTTGGGTGTCAAATTGTTTTGCAGCGCTGCGAATTATGTCCGAGCAGAGATGGTGCTCTTAAGAGAACCGATCAGGCTGGATGGGCACATGTGGTTTGTGCACTTTATATACCTGAAGTTAGGTTTGGTAACGTGACAACAATGGAACCAATTATTTTGCAATTGATACCATCTGAAAGATTCAGTAAGGTAAAGATATCCCAAATTAAGATAGACTTGTTAATGATTATTTAATATAAAGTATGTAATGTGGTTGTTACAGTCATGTTATATTTGTGAGGAACAAGGAAGGGGTAGTAGAGCAAATGTGGGAGCCTGTATGCAGTGCAACAAGACTGGCTGCAGGCAGCAATTTCATGTTACTTGTGCTCAGGCTCTTGGCTTGCTCTGTGAAGAAGCTGGCAATTATCTAGATAATGTTAAATACTGTGGATATTGTCAGCATCATTACTCAAAATTGGTATGTGTCATACTGTTTAAAACCAAAATCTCGATGAAATCAAATCGGTCGATTCCAGTAAGAATTTGATCGTTTCACTTACAGAAAAAAGGTGGTAATGTAAAAACAATACCACCTTATAAGCCAATACCCGCTGATAATGGTTCGTCAGACTCATCTCCTGAAAAGGAAGCGGAGACTCCGATAAAATCTTCGTCAAGTGGTAAACGAAAGAGTTCAAGTTCCAAATCAGCTACAAATTCTAAAAACAAATCCAATACTAGTCCAAGTCTAGAAATAAATGGCGTTGCTGACGACAAGAGCAGTAGCGGCCGTAATACACCCAAAGACAACACAACAAATTCCAGTAAATTCACCACTTCCAACTTCGTAGAGACGATCGTGACCCAATCGGAGAGTGTGTTCGGACATGACGGCACCGCG